>NW_007377528.1:0-120683 GCF_000475195.1 Diaphorina citri | reverse complement strand
AAGAACAAGCTGGGCCCGTCCCTCCGGGAATTTTTTAGCCCGTAGTTTATTCAATCGTGGTTAAAGAAAATCAGTACCTATGCACCTACCTAATTTGTTTAATATTCGTTTTATTATTATTGATCTGATTTTACTGTCATGTAATGATTTAAAATCAAGACTAGAGCCCATTCTCCCTTTATTCCTTTTAAGTCACCCATCCATTTATTGGCCTTGCTCGGCGTAGCCTAACATAGGTGACGCTAAAACCGGTCTTAAAATAACGACTGAAGTGTTATCTAAAACTTTCTCGCTTTGAGTTCTTAGGTTGTCGTGACAAATTTCAAGATCAGAGCTCATTTGTGTGAGAAAATGTGAAAAAAATCCCCCAAACACCAGTTTTTTTTACTTTCCTTATCCTATAGGAAGGAAAGTAATGTAATCGGGTCAAATTTTCGATGTTCAGTTTTTAGTGCCAAAACACGTTTTGAGGTCCCTAGAGCCTAAATCCGAAGTTTCAGCCATTGGTCCGTGTGTGTGTCTGTGTGTCTGTCTGTCTGTAAACAAAATATCTCGAGAACGGTAAGAGCTAGAGAGTTGAAATTTGGTATGTAGATGTCAAATGTGACAAGGATGCGACACGAAATTTTGGTTAAGACTGGTGCAACGGTTGGCGGCATTTTACCGCTTTTTGACGGTTTTCGGTGTAATTTAACAATATCTTGGGAATGGTATAAGCTTGAGACTTGAAATTTGGTATGTAGTTCACAAATGTGATAAGGATGCAACACAAAACGTTTGGTTGAGATGTTTGCTGCGCTTGGCGGTATTTTGACCGCTTTTGACAGATTTCGACCGTTTTTTGGCGGTTTTCAGCTATAGCGACAAAACGGTTAGAGATATTGTAAAAGTTAGGGTAAAAGAACACTCAAATAAGCATCATTCAATAGGATAAGGAAAGTCGTGTGATGTTCACACCAGATTTTTTACTTTCTATTACTACAGTTTAGCGGAGCTATACTAGTAATGAAAGTATTGCAATCGGTCCAAATTTTCAAAATCGGGAAATGGTTGGAAATATCCGTTTTGGGATCCCCTGATGTCAAAAAAGTGATTTTTAGCCCATGGTCTGTACGTATGTATGTACGCACGTACGTACGTACGTACGTACGTACGTACGTTACGTACGTACGTACGTTACGTACAGACCATGGGCTAAAAATCACTTTTTTGACATCAGGGGATCCCAAAACGGATATTTCCAACCATTTCCCGATTTTGAAAATTTGGACCGATTGCAATACTTTCATTACTAGTATAGCTCCGCTTACTGTAGTAATAGAAAATAAAAATATGCCTGTTTTGTTTTTATTTCCTTTATTTTGACCCTTCTATCTTCTTCCCTTTTCCGTCCCTTAGCTTTTTTCCTGACTCCACTCCTTTTATTTCTGTCACCTCCCTCTTTCATTCAGTCTTCTCTTCTACTACAGCTCATAAAAAGTTGAATTTGAGAGATTTTTTTCTGAAAACTATCAATTTTATGACGCTGGTTCTGGTTCTTTTTATTAGTGGCGGGAAAATAGCAGAGAATAAAAAGTAAAAAATCAGTGATAAACTTCCAATTTCTAAAAAAGCTAGGATATTTTGAGCTATGATGATGTATAAGAAATATCTACAAAATGACTCATCAATCCTTCAATGACTTAGATGCATGGGTGTATCTTTTCATTTACAGGGTGTCTAAAAAAGACGGATTTAGAACTTAAAATTAGTTAAATAAAAATAGAAAGTAAGAAGCAATTTCACTTTTTCCAACTAGAGCTCAGAGCTGCATTAATACTCGTAATAGAAGCAACTTAACAACTTTGCACTTTCCATCTCTCCATTTTTGATGCCAAAGTAATAAAGTTTTTTCTTCTTCTTCTTCTTCTTCTTCTTCTTCTTCTTCTTCTTCTTCTTCTTCTTCTTCTTCTTCTTCTTCTCTTACCTAATGATATGATCCTAGATCCTACAAATGCAAATACAGTGCGAAATGTCAAATGAAAAGTGCGAAATTTTTCATAGAACAGGGGGCCACCAGCTCAACTGGATTCATAAAAAAAATCATTCCACAAAAATCCCATCTTCATTTTTCGACAAAATGACGTACCCGATTTTGAAAATTTGGACCGATTGCAATACTTTCATTACTAGTATAGCTCCGCTATACTGTAGTAATAGAAAGTAAAAAGAAGAACTTGAACTTGAACAGAGAGATAAGACCATGAACAATCATGGACAATACACATATTGTACATAAATTTAATATAGGTACCTACGGACAAAGTATTTAAGTAGGTTATGTACACAATTCCGTACATAAATGGGTAGGTACTGCTATCATTCTATGATACACATTTTCGCCTGATTAGATACCCATTTTGAAAGAAGTAGTCGAGGAAGAAGAAGAACAAGAAGGGGAGGAAGAAGAAAAAGAGGAGAAGAGGACTACAAAAAAGAAGACGAATTCGAAATTCACTCAAATGATTACACGTCACTCATGGTAGGTACTTTCTCATAATAGAAGAATTGGGAGGGGGAAAGGAGAGGAAGAGAGGAGGGACTGGTAGGAGAGAGGAGGAGGGAGTAAAGGAAGAGGGAGGAGAAGGAGTGTAATGGGGAGGAATGAACCTATTGACTGGATGTTTAGAATGTGACAGAATTTGGAACATGGTGGGAGAAGAAGAAAAGAGGGGTAGAGGAAAATACGTTCCCCAACATGTAGGGACATTTTCAATTTCCAACATTTCCCCACATCTTAAAGAAAAAAAAAAAAAAAAAATGAAAAAATGAAAAAAGCTGAATATTTTTTAGACGCGTGGCTCCATACGTATTTGTCATGCGACTAATGCGTCGCGTTGTATTAGAATATTGGAATCCTATTAAAAACCGGCAGCGTTGCGTTGTATGGCGCCTTAATCTCATTTTGGCTAACGTAGATGTACCTAGATGTAAGTAAAATTTCAATATTACACATGTATTATCATATGTAATATTGAAATTTTATGGTACATGCTCTTGGGCCTTTTAGTCACAACACATGTTTGTATACCCATAGCTGTGTATAAATTTAATATTGAATATTTATGATACGTGCTTATGGCTGTAATTATGTAGGTACAGAAAAATCGTCACCATTGCCTGTATTCCTATTGTACCTGAATGGAGATTCTCAATGGGGGAAAAGATCAGGCAATATTTTCATTCGGCCATTACTTACCTCAGCACCGACTCGACCTCATGGTAGCTCTTGCTGATACTGATGAGGCCAACATTCTCAAAGACAATCCCAACCAGTAGCATCCCCACCAGCGCCGGCATCGTAAACATCCGAAACAGCCATCCGCCCAGGTGAGCGCAAATACTGAGCAGCGCAATATTGAACAACTGGCCTCCTGGGGCCGCATCCTCCCCCATGATACAATAGGCCACGCCCCACACCAGCAGGCCGATGATCAGGAGGGCCAAAATGCGGGCCACGTGACGGTACGATGGGCAGAAGGGGTGCGGGCATACTTTGGGCCAACACTGGGGCTCCCACCCGGGGCCGACCTCTTTCTGGCGACATTTTATGCACAGCCCAAACCACCAGGACCTGCAACATGAAGCGTGCCGCAAAGGACAATTTTATAAATTTTTTGAAAGCAATATTATTATTATTATTATTATTATTATTATTTACCAAATTAGGTAATTTCATTTCATCACTTAATCAGGTATGACTTTATCCACAATGATAAATATTATGGTACTTAATTTTAGCAAGGTTACAAATAACACAATACAAACATGATGATGTTGATGATCTAATATACTAATGACTGAGCCAATGCCATCATAGGGAGCTTAAGCTTAATTCACCACAACATTCAATACATTCGGTGGTAAACCCATGACAGATTGAGCGGTTGACATCACATATTATATGGAAAACAATACATGGGAGTCTCTATGAAATGAACATGTTTGAAAATTCCAATATTGAAAATATTCAGCAAGATAAATGAGAAACTCGACCTGGGCCCTGTTTCATGAATGACTCTGCACTCCTCACACTGTCATCAGGTCACGTGAGCTCATGGAGAGTCATGTCACGTCAGAAAAATGTGGTTCAAACTTTCAAAGTTCTACCATAATACATATAGTAGGTGATTTCGTTCAAGGTGTAAGCATGAGAGCGTGACCTCAGTATAGCTATCGAAATCATCTACTATACGTATATTATTACTACAACCACATGTGTCTGACTCTCCATGAGCTCACGTGACGTGAGGGCAGTGTCTTTCTACCTTTAGACACAGACGAGGTAAAAGCAAGGTGAAGAAAACGGATTGACACTTCAAGTTTTATTGTTTAATTTGTTTTTCTTCATATTTATTTTTACTTTAAACTGAAAAGCTAGTGGCATACCAGAACTATCGACTGTCAGCATGAACACGGCTGTTCATATTGAATTCACACTTGACCGTAGCGGCGTTATCAGAATAGATAACAACCTAAACTGAATTGACTATTTTCACCACCGCACCGACACAACAGTTTGAACTGCAAATAGAGACAATCAATGAAATAGCCATAATGCCTCTGGTTGACATGAATCAGCCCGAAAAAACATGCAATGTGAATTGAGCCAAGTTATTGAGGGATTTCGCCGACGTTTGATTGGTTTTGTAGTAGACGGATCTGGACTAAAGTGACCTGAAATATCTTCAGGTCACGTAGGTATAAGACATGAACTTCGAGGAGTGAGAATGCCTTCCAATTGGACACAAAAGTAGGTAACAAGAATTACTGATGAAAAGTTTAATGTTCTCCTGCTTGTAATCATGGGTTAATGTCCAGTTCACTTGACTAGTTTTAATGCGAAATGGCGTAACCCCAATTCAACAAGAACGGTTTGACAGGTGGAAGAAATAAGGTTTCTTCAAAAACTGAGCTTGTACAGAGTTTGTGCACTTGTGGAGGAGAACTGATGAAGCTATATCTCATGAGAGGAAAGGATGATGAATTGGCAGATAATTTCAGAGGCACTAACTCACCCTTGGTCACACTTTGCTTCAGTTCATAACAAATTTGTATAAATTTTTATGTAAATTTAATAAAGTTTGATCGAGTTGGTTGACCAACTATGACTGAGAAAAGCATTGGTAGGCAGTAGGCACAGAAACATCAAACTGTGACTTGGCCTAGCAAACGACACAAGGTAGTGAATGAGAGGAAAGGATGATGAATTGGCAGATAATTTCAGAGGCACTAACTCACCCTTGGTCACACTTTGCTTCAGTTCATAACAAATTTTTATGTAAATTTAATAAAGTTTGATCGAGTTGGTTGACCAATTATGACTGAGAAAAGCATTCGTAGGCAGTAGGCACAGAAACATCAAACTGTGACTTGGCCTAGCAAACGACACAAGGTAGTGTGTATAGTCGGTAAGCACAATTAGTTGGTGACATGCACATCGAAACAAACAACCTATTAAGAACATTGTCAAGTCATGATTTAATTGAACTAGGTCAGACATCCTTGAAAATCTCATCAGCAGTTGAACGTTGTTTGAATTGCACATCAAACTTAATCTCTGCAGGAGTGGGGTGCTAAGGGTAACAATTTAATTTTCCCATATAGGGACCGAAAATGTGACTCATTTACTGACTGAGATACCCCTATTGACAAAGACCACAACATTTACTGACTGAGATGCCGCATCCGAATATTCTTTCAAATACAACAATGAACAATGAAAATTCAATACAAGCTTTCATTGTTATCATCTCTTGTCCTGTCCCAATCTCCCGGAACCGTGCACTCTGGAGAACCTGCAGACAGCAAATGCCAAAGGAGTGGCCGTTTCCACTTACTGGAGACAAGATCTGACAATATGGTGCTCCGGACACGGAAAGTAAGTAAGTAAGTAAGTAAGTACCTAAGTATTGCACTCATACAGAATGATATATTAAATGACATTTTTGGTTTGCCAACACTCACACTTAACTTATACTTTTTATAGGACTTAAAGTTGGCAAGTACCTTACTGTTTGGTATTGGACGTTTCGGGTCTGAACTCCAGACCCGTCTTCAGCAATTGTCAATGTGTTATCATACCGGTCTATTTCACTAGAAAATGTCCTAGTAGTAGCCTACTGCTGGAGTAAAGGGACTTTTCAGTCCTATGCGAGCAGTATAAATAAGCACTATTATTATTATTATTATTAACCCCCTTTTGTCAAGGGTAGTTCTCAAGAATGAAGATGTCTCTGTTGGCAATCAACACCGGTCTATTTCACTAGAAAATGTCTACTTACCACAAGAAGCTCTGTAGTGATTATGATGGTGGTGATGATTGCACGGGGGGCTCAAATTGAACTCTCCTCCATTCATCAGCATATTCCTCTTGGCTTCCAGAGAGGCTGCACTGATCTTCCTATTCCTCTCGATATCTGCTTGGATGGCGTTGGAGGCAATGCTCACTTTCCTCTTGGGTTCTGCGAGCTCATTGGATGGTTTCTTGTGTT
This sequence comes from Diaphorina citri, assembly GCF_000475195.1. Classification (NCBI taxonomy): domain Eukaryota; kingdom Metazoa; phylum Arthropoda; class Insecta; order Hemiptera; family Psyllidae; genus Diaphorina; species Diaphorina citri. The sequence continues at coordinate 114,150 of NW_007377528.1, read as the reverse complement.
CGTGTTCTGGATGTTTCTTGTGATCCGGCTCATTGGTAAGTATGTCAGGTTCCTTCTGACTCAACTTGGGGCTGAGTTTCTCGCAAATTTCGGCCATCCTCTGAAAAACAAAGAAAAATAAAATTGGACTTTTTAAGATTTTCACTCTTTTTAAGATCAGGTCGAAATGAATAGCACTAGATACCTGAAGAGAAGATTAAACACCTGTGACCAGTGATTAGTGTCTTATAAATTTGCAAGTAAAAACATTTTCCAATTTCATCCCTCCAAATGAAGAGCATTTATTAAAAATAAAATTGGACTTTTTAAGATTTTCACTCCTTTTAAGATCAGGTCGAAATTAATAGCACTAGATACCTGAAGAGAAGATTAAAAACCTGTGGCCAGTGATTAGTCTCTTATAAATTTGCAAGTAAAAACATTTTCCAATTTCATCCCTCCAAATGAAGAGCATTTATTAAAAAAACTTATTTATTTATCACAGGTTCTTTCTATGACTTAATGCAGTCTTCATCATATTGCTTCCCTCAGACAAAATTATTCTTACCTAGCGCGTTCTACGCGTACCTGAACGTCTGAAGCCATTTCAAGGAATTCAGGTACGAAAAATCTACCTACTCAATGCCATCGTGCCTCCTCTAAACTTCAAATAACTCGCTACTCCCAGCTCGAAGAAGTAAAAGTTTAATTAAAAAATTTAAATTTAAATCACAATCACGTGTATCGAAAGCACCTTGGTATGTCTCCATTGAATATTGATCTAATATACCTAAGAACTAAAGTAGGTGCCTACTTTAAATTCAAAGTGCATTCCATGCGGCTCCCATACTCCAGTGACTGAACATACTGGAGTAACTGAAGCTCTTGCGATGCCATTGCCACGAGTTTCATTAAAAAGTATTTGTATCTCTCCATTTATTTTAAATAAATTGTCAATTAATGTCAATTGATATGTCTACTGACTTGGGAGAGAAGGGAGAACGTGGATCGAACACAAAAGAGGCAGAAGTTCATGCAGGTATCTGTAAATATCACTGATCGAATTAGCATTTACATGGAATTTTTTCAATCTATGTAGGTATTACGTTTGATAGCATAATTGCTGTGATCGCTGATCACAAAGGCACTGTCGTCCTTGGTGTTTATGCTTTCAATTTCAATGTCAGCAATTTTTAAAAGCAAAATTGCAAATGCTGTCAGTAGTTGTAATCAGGTTATTCCTTTCATAGTCCTACAATAATTGCAGAGCATATTCCATCCTGCCTACGCTGTTTTCAATGTCGTTATCAGGGGCAGAGAAATTCCAACTTTTTTCTGTCTTATTGAACTCATCATCTCGTGATAAATAGTTCAAGGTTCAAGTCTCCTATGAAAAAAAAAAAAAAATATATAATTAGTACCAAGTATTTCCCTGGAAATAATTGTGTCATCAAAGTTACCACGCAGGTCATTGAAGTCATCTTGACTGTCGTAAGATTGTCATCTCATTCATTCAATTCCCACGCACACTTCCATTGAGAATTTTGCTGTGAATAAGCATGCTAAAAGTTGTGCAGAATAATTATGCTAACAGAATGAATGAAGTCAACATCTTCTGTGTCAACAATGTAACTTCTGAGAAATGATTCAAAATGGTGTAGGTTTTACTTCTCCAGTGAAGGTGAGATTGATAATTATATAATTCGTCCATGGCTTGTTTTGAAATAGGAAGGTTCATTCATTCAGATTTTATAACTTGTCTGTTAAAATGTGAATCCCTTGAAATCAAAATAATTGGACCGATTGCAATACTTTCTCATTACTAGTCTAGCTTCGCTATAAGCTAGACCTAACTGGAGTAATAGAAAGTAAAAATGTTCGTCTCTTCGTTAAACCTTTCGAAAGTGTGTTCGTGCCCGGGCCTGCCAATGTTCTTGGGCTTTTGATTAGTATGCACATTGCATACCCTTACATCACATCAACTACATCACGTATCCCACTCCCAATGATAGCGAAATGTATCGAAAGCATAAATCAACAGGGGCGGATTCATGTAAATGAAGGAGCAATGATTTTTCGAATTCCTACCAAATCGTCTTGATTTGCCGCACAGTCTTTTGTAACACCTCAAAGAACTAGCCAGTGGTGATGGCCCGTTGAATACACCTGTTCCCAGTGGAGCACCGAATTAAGGCAACGTTGCACATGGTTGGTACCCGGTTAGGTGACCATCTGGGAAATCGCTTGCTGGCTTTTTCCGGTCTCAGTCTGGCTGAGTGACGTTATAATGTGAAGAGACTTGTAGCTTGTCGCCAAATGGAGGGTAAAACCCCGTCACCAAAAATCTTGGCAGTTGTAAAGTGACGTTAAACCACTGTAAAAATCTTAAAAGATCAATTTTAGTATATTGACTAGTGAATCCTTTTTTCTCCTACACTATTTCATCATGCTTTCTCCCCTGGAAATACTTTTATACATCTGAAACGAGGCGACGTGCAGGAGTATAATGTGAAAACGAATACTTTCGACCCCTTTTTTCCAACCTAATAGCTATTTGATTAGGAGAATATGTTTGGTTCTTTACTATCGTCAGGATAACCAAAGGAAATTTTAGAAGAATTTGTTCATGACTTTCTGACAGATGGTACAGAAAATTTCGAGAACACCTGAGTCTAGTCATCTGAGATTTTCTTCGTCAGAGAACATTTGAAACGAAATAAAGGGACTTTAGGGATTTTTTGTTGTTGTTTTTGTACAATGTTCTCTTTTTTACCCTAATTGTGTTGATTTTGATAGGTTTTAAAATGATAGTGCTCTTCCAATCACAATCAGATCTGGACGAGTGTAAGATATGGACCAAGTTTTTACTATTTCTACTTACTAAGATGCAGTACTATATTCAAATCTAATCAAATTGACACACATTCATGAAATCATTTAAAAAACAATACTCGTCAAAAGAAAACAAGCATGATTTTGCGTTGCTAGAACACGACATTTTAACCTAGGTTAACGATTTAATGACAGTTAATGGCACAGTGTGCTGCAATAAATGAGGGCTATTAAGGCTAATTGAGTGAGAGAGAGAGCGCGAGACTCACAGATGGGATTTTTGATGTACCTCTCGCCTGTGTGTAAAGATCTTTGGGCCAGTATAGTTAGCTTGGAGGGTAGCGTGCCTGCTTTGTTAGCGCAGGTCGCGGGTTTGATTCCCTCCTAGGGCGGACTTTATCCTTAATAGTTCATTCTATTGATCTCAAGGGCTAGGTAAATCTAGACCTGTGACAAATGGAGTGTGCCTGCAGGGGTATCCCGTCGACGCCAAATCAGATTTTAGTAATCAGTAATAACTTTTTATTGTGGAACTTTAGACAATCAGACTCCATCTCTAACTCAAAGAATGGAATGCATTGCACTATCCGATTCCGACTACCAGTTAATTTGTTTGAAGTATTAGAACACTACAAGAGGCATCCGGGAGTTTCTTAATTAATGGCAATTGTAAATTATTACACTCCCTTGTATCTGAAATCAGGTGGACTGTTAGTTATAGCAATAAAACACAAACCTTATTAGATGTGTCATCTCATGAGGAAGTCGAGACGATGCTACAAGCGGCTTGTGTCGAATTTAAATAAATTTCCTAGACATGTAAAATGGTGAAATAGCCGGGAAAAGAAAAAGAGGACTAAGGAAATCCTTTATCTATAATCTCAGTCAATGGTTCAACAAAAGTATACCAGATCTTCTCGAAGCTGGGCGAACAGGGCAACTTTATCCTAAACAGACAAGGTTCGTTTTTGGAACGACTGGCTTTCTACTATCCCAGGGGTTTCCAACTAGCGGCCCGCCAGACCATTTTTGTGGCCCGTGAAGCTTTTTGGGGTTTGTACAAACTTAACTAAATGTAAAAAAAAGACCAATGTATTTATCATTGAGTCATGGAAACTGACCCCCCTTAGTGTTCAGCTACAATTAGGAGAATACTTTTTGAAAAAATTTCGCCTGCGGCGCTTCAAATTCGATGAACTTGCATTTCCGAAAAGTTTGGGGGGGGGGTGCTCCTACATGTACATAAATATGTGGCCCGCGAAGTACCTCCCAATGTAGAATGTGCCCCGCATACACATGGAAGTTGGAAACCCCTGTCCTATGGTAATGGTAATGTTAATATAAGTACTTTTATTGAACAAAATTTTCAACAAATATTGAACAAATTGAACAAAGCAAAATAACAAATATATAAATTTACAGTAAACAATAAACCAGTAACCTATCCTGTCTTCACAGTAAACAATAAACTAGTAACCTATCCTGGCTTCATTATTCTCTCTTAGATTTTGAGTCTATAATATTATGACCGATGTAAGTGGTTACAATTAGCTCTATCAAACCTCTTGAAAAAAGCACGATTCTCTGTATGGTTACCTATTGGGGTACTTTTGGCCAGAATTGGTGCATAGCAAACCCTGTTTTTGAACCCTCATTTACAATAGCCACCTTCTGTGGTGTAGTGGTTGACTCGGCGGACTTCTGACACGGAGGACGGTTGTTCCAGCCCAAGTCTTTGTAAAAATAAACCATCTACTAGAAAATACTTACTTTCCATTTCGCAAAGGATAAGACGAGGCTATATAATATTGTAGGAGAAAGAGAAGCAAAAGTGTACTTACTTAATGTTCCAACCGTCTCGGGAATGTCAGGATCTTCACTTCACAATGTGCACAACCACATTTTCGATCAAACACGATAGCTTTCAGCCGTTCATGATTCTCCCAATTTGAAAACCTTTGGAAACTAATAAATCCCCTGCGGTTTATGATGATTTTATGACTGAAATGAAAGTAAAAACTACAATCCCACACTCGAGTTTGTAAACAAAAGAAACACATTCAGAAAACGCATAGGGAATTAAATGCAGGCCGGCCTGTCTGGAGATAGATATATTACGGCCACAAGCATGCGGAGCTTTTATTTGCAATCATTTGATTGCGGGATAAATCTAGGTAACGCTTTCTCGATTGTTAACACGGAATATATGAGTATACTAATTTATGCACATAAATATAAGGAAAAAGAAGAATGTTTATTTCAGTCCAATATAAAATATTTATAAATTTATCGATGTTATCGAAGGTAAATCACCAATGTTTCAGTAAGACACTGAAATTGCTTTCCCAATTTCACCCTTCTCACACGGAGAAAAGACTCAAAAAATTGGCAATATAATTTGAACAGAAACAGGAAAAGACTCAAAAAGAGGCAATATAGTTTGATAGTCCACAATCACACACACTGCGGGGGTATCGATTTGTCACTTGAAAACTTCCACGTTATCTGACCCGCACCGATCAATCAAATGCGGTGAAATATTCGAATCAATTTCAGTTCCTCCGGAGGTGCTGATGGCTCACACAGCTACTCAATGGAACAGATCGTGCTATCGCGCTGTGCAGTGCCGCGCTCCTCAACTGTCCTAGGAGTGGGGGGACAGGCAAAATACCGCGGGGACGGGGACACTAGCCCGCGTCATGTGAGATGTTTGGTGCTCGAGTTAGCGATTGGGTAAAAGTGAACGGGGGATTGCTCTCTGCTTGCTCCTGAATCCGGAGGTAATAAAGTGGATTTGAGAACAAGAACAACTGGTACAAGATTTGTAGAATTATAGCAAAAACTTCTAAAATATGAGAAACGGGGAAGTGATCTGGTCTAATTTACTAGTCATTCAATGGCCTGAGGAACTCACTCAGAAATACAGGACCCCTTACGGTAGTCCAAAAGGATCTTGAGATCACGAAAGGGTCTAAATTTAGGACAGTCAGGAAGCAAGTTTGCATTTGTGGTGGACATTCTTGATTACACCAAAGGAAACGGCCGTCAAAAAATGTCTTCCTGCCTGGCCTAGTGGAGTTTGATAGGAAATATGTTTTCAATGCAATCGAATCGCGAAATTTCTGAGGAAGCAAGCGAATTCTGGAGACAGATTTGCTAAATACCTGTTTGGCCCACTGATAGATTAACACCTTGGTAAGAACATACATAACAATTATCTTATGCCCACTAATTAAACACCTGACGCTACATGAGCTGTTTATGTAACTGAACTACGAGTACCTACTTGAATGAGAACATTTTCACTAATATCGGCAATTTTAGTACCTCTTTAAGCTGAAAGAAAAGAGAGAGAGAGAGAGAAAGAGAGAGAGAGAGAGAGAGAGAGAACAAGCTGGGCCCGTACCTCCGGGATTTTTTTTACCCCGTAGTTTATTCGATCGTGGTTAAAGAAAATCAGTACTTATGTACATACCTAATTTGTTTAATATTCAGTTTATTATTATTATTATTATTATTATTATTATTATTATTATTATTATTATTATTATTATTATTATTATTATTATTATTATTATTATTATTATTATTATTATTATTATTATTATTATTATTATTACATCTATATCGACAGAATGATTTTGTGGTATCAATCATAGAAGGCAGAAGGCAAGGAGATCAAGGAAAAGGAAGGCCCCGGTTAAGCTACATCAGTCAAGTGGTGAAATACTCTGGATGCAAGTCATACGCGGAGATGAAGAGACGTGGAATTTGAAAAAGGTACCGCTAACACATCCGACAGAGCTATGGTGAAATTTTGGACATTATGAACAAATCAGATTCAAATCCACTTTCAGGATTTCTGACACATGACATTACAAAGGGTTACCCTTCTTCAAAAAATGTCTACAGTTCACTAACGAGAATCGCCGTGGATAACAATCGACAATGTGTGACATTTGAAAGCCTAGTGACATCTGGAATAACTAATAACCTCTTGTTAGCACATTTACTGCCTGTCCTCAGTTTTTGACACAGGTAATAACTATCCTCAACAAGTATATTTACAACGAATCTACCATTAGTGCGAAGCCTATGATTGTTATGCGTCTTGAACAGAAACAAATGACAGTAATTAGGAGGCTCAAACTACTGAATATTGTCAATAGAAGATGAAGTAGAGATGTCACCAGTTAAGCAGCGCCTATACTATTGTCTACTGATGTCTACACTACACTACCTATGGCGTTTTAAGCAGAGTGTACACTCTACAGCTCTGCACTATGTTCAAGCTATGTCAATCTACAGCTCCCATGGCGTAGTGGTCACTGCGCTCGCCTTGCACATCGATCGACGGCTGTCCACAGTGTGGACACACCTTTAGGGTTCCCTTCGATGTCGATCGACTTTGGTCGGCTGTAGTGTGGGTACACCTTTACAAAGATGCCAATTGAGCAGCGGTTACACCTTTCTAAATAACTGGGGCTAGTTATTGTTATAATACCTATGTACGTTGTATGTACATAAGTACCTACTTTAATGTTACCCAACAGTAGACTATTGAGATATTAAATGAGCAAATCGAATAATCAATGAAGCAATGTCAATCTTGACAAGTAACACATGTAACGACATGTTTTACAACTCTTGACTTGGATATTTGAGATAATCAGTAATTTACAGTAAAATGTAAACACAAAATGCTAACAGCAAACGAGGAAAATAAATTAATTTTCCTTGAAAAATGTTTAATTTGTGAATGTGTCAATATATTGCAGGGGATCGGAGAAATATCTATCAAATTCAATTAAATTAATTTATTTAGGTACTTCATAAATTTCATGCCCCCATCACTCGAATTCCATTATTTTGTAGGAGAAAGCATAGTCTCTACAAGTCACCCATCCATTTATTGGCCTTGCTCGGCGTAGCTTAACATAGGTGACGCTAAAACCGGTCTTAAAATAACGACTGAAGTGCATAAAACTTTTTCGCTTTGAGTTCATAGGTCGTCGCGACAAATTTCAAGATCAGAGCTCATTTGTGTGAGAAAATGTGATTTTTTCACATTTTCTTTATGGTTTTTAGGACAAAAGCTAGGCCGTGGGTTCGATTCCCGCCCGGGGCGGATTTTATCCTGATGGGATAATGTTCGTTCTCGAAACGGTTCGGACAAAATTTGCACCACCATTTTCGTGTTCCTGGTAAAAAGACCTTTAATTTGATATAAAGGTCGACTAGGTTTGGATAAGTCCTATGGGGACAGACAGACTGACAGATAGAATAGAATAGAATAGAATATACCTTGTTTATCCTGCTCGAATGAGACTAAAAAGTCCCTTTACCCCAGCAGTCTAAATAATGAGATTAAACACAAAATGCTAACAGCAAACGAGGAAAATAAATCAATTTTCCTTGAAAAATGTTTAATTTGTGAATGTGTCAATATATTGAAGGGGATCGGAGAAATATCTATCAAATTCAATTAAATTAATTTATTTAGGTACTTCATAAATTTCATGCCCACATCACTCAAAGTTCATTATTTTGTAGGAGAAAGCATAGTCTCTAGTATACCTCGGGTGAGTAAACAGCGACATGTTTCGTGTGACTGTAAACGCAATATCTGTTCAGGCCTAATTCCGGCCCTGATTTAAGATTCAAGACTGCGTTGATCCTAGATTCAAGATTATGAATATCTAAGACAGTAGTCACCTAGTCACCTGCGGATAGTAAAGACCACCAATCCAACTCAATGTCCGCAAGGATGGGAGACCCATATTGTCAATAACGGGATTCAGGAGAAGTGTACCAGGATTCCTCTTTCAGTATATCTACCTATAACTTGGTTACTCCATGGTACCTACTGAGGACTCCTCTTTTGGTTACTCCACGTCTTAGTCTCTTAGTGTGGTACTCAGGAAGGAAGGAATGAGTCACTTGATACCTCAGACCAAAATTTGCACCACCATTTTCGTGTTCCTGGTAAAAAGACCTTTAATTTGATATAAAGGTCGACTAGGTTTGGATAAGTCCTTCTATGGGAACAGAGAGTACACAGACGACACCGAAGCGAATACAATAGTCCGTCCCTTATACCTTTTTATTACTATTGTAATAATAAAGGAAGGACGGACTAAAAAGAAAGGAAGAAAATGGCACAGATGAGATAGCACTTTTCATCAATTCACTTGGTGAAAGTTCTGAAGAAGAAGTGAAAAAGAGTAGAAAGAACTTCAACATAACTCGAATTTTATGGGCGTCCGCATAAAACGATGGCAAAACAAAACGATCGAAAAATAAACGATAAATTAATAGTTTTTCATTGAAAAAATCCTGGGTGAAAAAAAAAAAATAATAGAAAGTAAAAAAAAAAAAAAAATGTTGCTTCTTCTCGATAAAAGTGATGATTGTAAATTAAGCTCAATGAAACCCCCACTACCCGCTATATGCGTATTGAAAGCATTGAAATCGTTAAAAACAGCTGTTCGGTGTTGTATTTTACTGAAATGTAGAAAAAGGGACAAACTGAATTACCTAGTACTAGATTTAGTTTAATAGGCAAAACATGCTGCATGCAATGGGGCTCATTGTCTCATTGAAAACTGAAAGGGATTGAAACTGACGCCATTTTCAATTATTTATTTTTTACACGTTGCCGTGATATTATTCTAACGGTGCTGTCGATGATAAAACTACTTCCAACGCTACATACGAGTATTTTTCTCAATGAAAATTTTACACACCTGAGATAGAAGTCATTGTCACCGGCAAATTCCCTGAAGCTCGTGGATATTGATTAAATTTTGGCAGTTTGGCACACTTATGGGACAAGTTGAAAGACTTGGAAGTTACCTATTTATGTTCATGATTAGGTATTTTGTTTTTTTTGTTTTTTTTTTTTTTTTTTTTTTTTTTTTTTTTTTTTTTTTTTTTTTGTTGAAAAATTGCAAATCATCTATCTCTATCATCGCACCACAGAATTCATAACCGAACTCTTAAGACGCGAAATTTTAGGCTTGTTGACAAGATAACAGGAGTACCTATGGTTTTAGTAACAGTCTTGAAAGACTTCCCAGTTATGTTTGTAATCTAGCTGATGACCATATGAAATTTAAAGGGTGTAGGTAGCTCAGACCTCAACGCAAAGAACACCAATTAATTGATTCTTGAGTTCAACCTCATAAATAACACGAAGCAAATATCCCAAAAAGTAAGTCATGTGACGTTAAACATCAGATTTTTCATGTTTTACCCAATATATCTATGAGTAATTCAGGCACTCTTTTTATGACTATGGTTCAGGCACTCTTTTCTCTGATACCATCTATTGAATCTTCGTATGCATTGTTTAATTGTTTATGCTTAACATGTGGAACAGGTTTCCCCTGTTCAAAACCTTTAAAAAAAAAAAAAAAAAAAAAAAATGAATAGGTAGTCTTTAGAAAATTTATTGTAAAGAAAGTGGAAAAAATGGTCCCGGTACTTGGGTATACTTGCCTGTCGATCGTGATTTAGGTCAAGATTGAGTCATCTCTCAAAACAATACCAATAAACTATTTGGCAGTGAAATGCTGATCACCAAAAATACCAATCCCAAAATAAATAACAAAGTTTGTAATTTCTATCAAATATAGCCGACCTTTGAACAAATTGACCTTAATAAATTACCTCGTAGTAACAAAGCCCCATTTCTTAAGAAGGACCAATAAATGGGACTGCTTGGACCAAAAACAGATCTGACCCTATTCTTCCCTATCAGATACCAAATGAGTCAACGTGTATTTGACCAACACATCAGACGAATTAAATTACCTCTAGTGCTAACTGCAACTCTTCATTGGGTTTCAAGTGTTGCATAAGTATTTGTTGACACCGAGCACTTTTGATTCTCTTTTGTTATATTGTTTACTAATCAGTATTCATTAAAGTAGGTACATTCATAGGTGTAGGTAACTACATGGGAGGACAGTTCTGTTTGAACAATCACTTGAATTGGGTCTCTCGGTTATCTGGTTTGGTTTCAACTAAGGAAGCAACTGATTAAGAGCTTGGTATGGAGTGTTGCGCTGTATGGCTCTGAAACTTGGGTGATAGGAGAAAATGAAAAGAAGAAAATCGAAGCATTTGAGATGTGCCGTTGGCGAAGGATGAAGAAAATCAAGTGGACAGAGCGAATGAGTAATATAAGAGTGTTGGAGCTGGTTGAAGAAAGAAGGCAGTTATGGAATGTCCTAGAAGAGCGAAGACACAAATGAATTGGTCATCTATATCGACAGAATGATTTTGTGGTATCAATCATAGAAGGCAGAAGGCAAGGAGATCAAGGAAAAGGAAGGCCCCGGTTAAGCTACATCAGTCAAGTGGTGAAATACTCTGGATGCAAGTCATACGCGGAGATGAAGAGACGTGGAATTTGAAAAAGGTACCGCTAACACATCCGACAGAGCTATGGTGAAATTTTGGACATTATGAACAAATCAGATTCAAATCCACTTTCAGGATTTCTGACACATGACATTACAAAGGGTTACCCTTCTTCAAAAAATGTCTACAGTTCACTAACGAGAATCGCCGTGGATAACAATCGACAATGTGTGACATTTGAAAGCCTAGTGACATCTGGAATAACTAATAACCTCTTGTTAGCACATTTACTGCCTGTCCTCAGTTTTTGACACAGGTAATAACTATCCTCAACAAGTATATTTACAACGAATCTACCATTAGTGCGAAGCCTATGATTGTTATGCGTCTTGAACAGAAACAAATGACAGTAATTAGGAGGCTCAAACTACTGAATATTGTCAATAGAAGATGAAGTGGAGATGTCAATAGTTAAGCAGCGCCTATACTATTGGCTAATGATGTCTACACTACACTACCTATGGCGTTTTAAGCAGAGTGTACACTCTACAGCTCTGCACTATGTTCAAGCTATGTCAATCTACAGTTCCCATGGCGTAGTGGTCACTGCGCTCGCCTCGCATGCGGGAGACCCGGGTTCGATTCCCGGCGTATTATTATTATTATTATTATTATTATTATTGATTTTACTTTCATGTAATGATTTAAAATCAAGACTAGAGCCCGTTCTCCCTTTATTCGTTTAAGTCAACCATCCATTCAGACAGAAATTGTTTGACGATCATACTTCTTCCAGTCGAGGCAATAGCATGTTTGATAAAGACAGAATTGTCACCGGACATTTGTTTATCAATTGCTTGGAAACAAATGTGACAAAAGCGAAGACTGATATGAGGAAAGACAGCTTGCTACCAGAATACCCATTTCATGGAGAATTGTCAACTTGGAATAATAATTTTTTATTTATTTGATTACACTCTAAGCATCACGGCCATGTGTGGAATAATAATATTACACGCAGAATATCTAAATTACACGCAGAATATCAGTTAGACCAGCCAATCGCAGTGAAATTTCAGTAACTTTAAATAATATGTTGTCGATTGTAGGAAATAGCTCAATTACTTAAGTAATAGGAAATGTCGATTTTGCTTCAAATGAATTTCTATGAATTGTTCTCACGTCAAAAAAACATGGATGACCTTTTTGACGTAGTACCTGATTTTTGTGATGAAGACTGCATGGGAGGATTGGGAGGTGTTTTACCCCTGATTCTGGCAGTTGGCTGCTGTCTATGTAGTTGTTTAGGTTTAGGAGGAGGTTTATTAGGCTCTGGACTCGGACGGAGAAGACGGAGATCTCACAACAGAAGGAGAACAACCAGGAGATGGAGAACAACCAGGAGATGGAGAACAGAAAAGGAACCCACAAGAAAACCAAGAATTACACGCCGTGAAAGAATTAGAATGGAAGTAGTCGATGATATCACCTGGATTGATAATGACATTGTTGATTTAGATCCACCTATCAAGGTGTGACATGTCGCCAGGTCAATACATCATTAGGATATACGGCACATCAGTGTTTACAATGAAGATGGGTACACAACATATAGCTCGCAGCGCAGAACACGTCCAAGGTTAATCGGAAAATATTTCAAATACCTAGGTACGCTCATACGTAGCAGGCAGCAGGTTTAGTGGTTTATCTAAATTTGAATAGTCGTTTTTTCTTTCCGGTTTTTTTTTTTTGGGGGGGGGGGAAGTGTTAGGGTTTTCAAATTCAACGCAACGAAAACGGTCGGTAACATGTAACATCTTCAATTCTTCATGAAAAATATGTTTATATCTTCTAATATTATGTCTGTTCCAGTGAATTGTACATATGTAGCTAGATTATAGGTATCTTTGTGGTAAGGGTTTAACAATTTAGCATTAATTTTTGCTGGGAGATCTTCTCATTTCTTGTACCCACAATATTTTTTCCGATTCCTTGCGTAGAAATTATTACCAGGTACTTCTGTATGCTGTTTTCTTTGCTACTTGGAAAAATGCTCCCCTCTTTAGAAAACTTTCTTGTAACGAGAGGTTTCTTTAAACTTTTCAAATTCAATAGGTAAAGTTATGAAAGTTTTAACTTGCACTTAACACATCGTAATATTCAGACGAGACTTTAGCCAAGTTTGATCTCACATGAACATAAAATTAGCGAAAGTTTTCTTTGCATTTACAATTCACAACTCGTACTGCACACGGATAATATAAGGCAGTTGGGACACGGGTCTTTGTCGAGTTTTTCATCAATCAGAATAACTTCCTATGTCTTAGAAATTATAATACTTACACCAATTCCCAACGGACATGGATCAGCCATGTTCAAGAACGAGCGTGTTAGGTGTCGCCTATATGAAACGCGCTACTCCAACAAGGAGGTTTAAAGGTTTTTAGTATTTTTCCTTTTCATTTTCTCGCTTTTTATCTGAAAAACCAGTGTCGTATCTTGAAGAGTTTTGATTGGAAATACTTTTTTTCAGCCATACCAGCACCAGCCACTGAGGGATAATAGTTGACACTAGCTAGCATTCTTTCCTTTCTTTTTTATTACCTTTCTTTTACACACATTCAATTATTATCTTGGGAAAATCGAGAAAGATTGAAGAGTGATCTGCACAAGAAAGGCAATTCACTAAACAAAAGCCTGGATTCGACTTGGCTCACCAATGCCGAATGCTGTTCACGTATGTCTTCAAGAATGAAGAATGTATTCCCGAATTCTCCGCTGCCACAAAGGAAGCTCAAATTCAAATAAAATTTTACATCACCGAGGGGTAGCATTTACCTTTAATTTGTTTTTCATTAAATTGTTTCTTTCCTCATTCCGCTCTCGAATAAGATGTGGAAAATGGCGTTTAAGACCATTTCCACGGGGGTGTTCTGTATCAAGCCTTAAGAGAGGAAATTGTAAGCTGTGTATAAAAGAAACGGATCAAGGTAGAAACAAAGCCTGTTCTTTTTCTCTCTGTATTATTTCATGAAAAAATGGGATTCACAGAAAAAAAGTAAGAGCTGGATTCGGAACATGTTGTATTCCAGATTCCACTACTGTCAAGCAGGATAGGCGGCCATTTGAAAGAGCCTCATTTTCACTGATAGACCTCGCAGCCTCTCCAGACTAAGAAGCAACATCAGAAAATTATTGGACACTTTTCTAGAAAATCTTGAGCGTCAAAATGCAAAAGTGGCAACAAAAGCGTTTGTCAGCGCCCGCCGACACAAAACCTGTCGGAAACCCAATTCATCTTCCCTCATCGTCAATTAAATCCTTCAATTTTGAGAGTCGTTAAAATTAATTAATAAATAAAATTTGACACTTTTTTTTCCTCTCGTCTCCGTTAATTAACATGATGCTTTTCAATAAAGTTTTCCCTGTACAGTTCCCTCTGTCAAACCTCTTAAAAAAAAAAAAAAAAAAAAAATAGTCTCTAGTATACCTCGGGTGAGTAAACAGCGAAATGTTTCGTGTGACTGTAAACGCAATATCTGTTCAGGCCTAATACCGGCCCTGATTTAAGATTCAAGACTGCGTTGATCCTAGATTCAAGATTATGAATACGTAAGACAGTAGTCACCTGCGGATAGTAAAGACCACCAATCCAACTCAATGTCCGGAAGGCTGGGAGACCCATATTGTCAATAACGGGATTCAGGATAAGCGTGCCAGGATTCCTATTTCACTATATTATCTACCTATAACTTGGTTACTCCATGGTAGGTACTGAGGACTCCTCTTTTGGTTACTTCACGTCTTAGTGTGGTGCTGAGGAAGGAAGGAATGAGTCACTTGATACCACAGACCAATAGACTCCTGAGATATCCTTCTATGATTTTTAAATGGTAATATTATCTATAGACTATTTATACCGTCCCTATGTAGAAGCAAGAACATTGTTACTGATAGTAGGATTCCTGCCAAAGAAGTACCTACAGGGTGAACTTAACTTACTGAACAATGAGCCAATTTCTAAAATACCTGAAAGAACCTAGGCTCTCTGTTCCTATAGTAAATTTTATTTGCAGAATTTTGGGATCAAAACTTTGAATGTTTTCAAAGATTTTTCTTCAGTAATAAATATTAGGTTATAACTTTTTCGAAGTACTTTATACCTAATATAGTGGGGCCCTCATAAATTATGAAAATTGTGAAGTTTAAAATAGCTCCAAGGCACCTTCATGGAATGTCCCCCTGTAAACACATCGCTTGGCACATTTTAATATTCACTCCAAGTGCTTCGGTTACCTTCTGAGGACTATCCATTGCATTTCTAATGACTTTGTGCTTTCTAATGACATTGCATTAATGACAACATGCTCGTAAGTGCCATTAACCATTGTAGGTCACACTCTCCTGATGACTGTCTGTGAGGTCATTAAAAATAACTGCTCCCGTTTTCCGCAGGGAATGGGCCAGACCTCTTGACGTTTTATCGGTCACTAGAGTGTGCTTGGGGCGTGAAATGAGGAAAAAATGAGCTGGTTTTGCAGTTTGCATCCGGTTGCGGCTAAATGCAGTGCACCGTTGTCGACAAGTTGGATATTGTAATCTGGATGCTTGTTATTTTTAATTTTTTTCTTCTTCCGGTTTTTAAATGTTCTTTTAGAGTTAAGATTTGAATCGATCAAGTGATACAAGGTACCTATTTCTTAAAATACTAGTTGTTTTTAATCTTATTATCAATAATGTTTCATAATCTGTGACATTCGAGAACCGTTGCGTTGAAACCCGGTTTCTAAGTCCTAGAATTATTGTAGTAAAACAGTTGTTACTGTACAACTACCAACCAAAACCTCATGGCATCCTGGGGTCCACTGAGTCCACTGAACATTAGAAATGACACTATGGCGCTATCAGATCATATATGTAGGCATTGTGTTTGAACTTCCAGATGTCATGGTTAAAGATATAAATCATTTTGTTATACTCGTATCCCCAATGTGACATGTGACCAATGTCAATGTCGGGAGGTTATTGAATCCGGTACAGGAACAACTGAAGAAAATAAGGAAATAAGAGAAGAAGAATCACCTACACCCCCAAGAAGTTTTTGTAAGCTTTGGGGGTGAGCTAACCCTTGTAATTTTGTTTTGTTAAAAATAAAGTTATTTTCGTTCAAGTTCAAGTTCAAGTTCTTCTTCTACTTTATCCTTCTTCCTCCCCTTCGTCTTCTTTTTCTTCTTCTTCGACTTTTTCCCGAATTGCCGCAAGCATTTTCCGCGTATACGACGAATGTACTATTTCATCACGTATTAGAGTGGGGGAAAAGAATGGAGGGGGAGGGAGAGGACGAAGGGAGGGGAAAAGGGAAGGAGAGAGGGGAGGGGATGTGAGGGTGGCAAAGAAACCGAAACAACCTACTGCAGCGTATCCGAAAGTCTGGAGGCAGTTTGTGTAATTTCCTGGGTGGTGAAGAAAACACAAGTGGAACATGATAATGTAGATTTTTTTTTCTCATTGTGACAGCGTTCATGATACCAGCCTACAAAAGAAAATCAGTGAAAACATTGATCGGTAGGTACTACCTTGTATTACATTAGTGGGTTGTGTCGAAATTCTGTGAGAATAACGTGTTCTAAGACCAGCCACTCTCTATCACGCAGTCAACTCCCGGTTTAAAAAAAAAAAAAAATAAATAAAAAAAAAAATAATAAATAATAATAACAATAAACTAATTGATATCCAGTCTGCTCCCAGGTGAACATAAACCAAATGTTTGGGGTATCTCTCATTCACACTTTCTCCAAGGGAAATTTGGCACATCAACCAAATCAACAACACCGGGAATGTTTGAGAAAATTTTACATCTCCTCCACTAATTCTAGAAACAACTTCTCCTTAACTCTTCTTCTTTTCCTTCTTCCTATATCATTTAATTTTGCATATAGGTATTGTAAGGACTAACTTTTTCAAACTACAGACTTCTAGACCTTTAGGAGTTTATAGGCTCCGCTGGGATTCTAACATGTAGGTAGCTCCTCAAATGTTTTAAGGATAACTGAGGAATTACCCTTGGAAATAATCAGCAATCGAGCAGAAATGATCACTCCTCCCAATATCAAAAAATGCGCAGAAACGCTTGCGCACAAACAAACGAAGCGGGAGTCATGAATTATGACGTCAGCGCCTACGGGAGCGTATGCCGTGACGTCAAAGTTTATGATTTACCGGTAATTTCGCGATTATGTTCGCGGATTTGGCAATTATGTTCGCGGATTCGCGTCCCGAATCGACATTTTGGATATTTGGCAAGCCTAGACAAGAGAAGAATATGGCTTGCAAATGTGTGAAAAATTGAAAATGGTTCGAAAATTTACCAACAAAATTGTTACGAAGGGCTCACAACTCACAACAAATCCACTTGAAAAACAAACAGTACGAGTACAGTTACCAATAATAATTATTTTCGACAAAAATATAGTTACATACAAACACAATCATTTTAGTTTATTTTATAATTTTAGGAAGCTATTCATACAATACTTATGAATAGGTTTTTTTTTTTTTTTCTTTTTTTTTCTTTAATAGAAAAAGTGAATTAAACATTTATTAGGTACTAACTTATCACTAATTTTATTTTAAATCATTTTTTTGTTAAACAATTAGGTATATGAAACATATATGTAATTAAATTACTTAGAAAAGAACATCCACAATATCAGTTATATTGTGAGGAACACATTTACAAAATACACAATGAATCAATCAATCTATGAACAAATTGAACATGAATTAGGTACAAAACATTACCCAATTGAAAGATGTTAGCAAAATGATGATTCTTTCATATGTAAATTGGTTTCACATGAGGTAGAACCCATCAGTAATAAGGAACTCTTGGACACAATTGTATTCACTTAGTTTAATCACAACGAAGACATTAACTCTCATACAGATATCTCCTGGATTTGAACTCTCTTCTTCATGAGGTTTGGCGGCGTCTGTGGACAGTTCTGCTGCCTGAGTATACTAGGGTTCCCTGGACATCCGGCTGGGGGTTGGTTTTTGGGCGGAGGGGGTGGTTCAGGAATGGAAGGACTAGTGACATCGGTGGACTCGTAGCCCGGTGGACAAATGTCTGGTCCACCCAGGGTGCCAGACGAAGGTCTCCTGGTCCCTGAGGGTGGGGAACATTTGAAGTCCTGCAGGGGCAAGTCCACCATGGTGGAGACTGAAGGGTTCATGGATTCGGAAAGGGCATGTTTAAATTCTTCGATTGAGCTTGAGCTAATGCTGTTGGCGTCTGGACCGCCAGCGTGAATGTCTTCTTTCCGCTTCTTCGGCTTTTTCTTTTTCTCCCGCGACCGATTCTCTCGTTGCCGACAGATCCTCGCCATGATAAGAATATTGAGGAGGAGCAGGAGAAGACCTACGGTAATGGTAACTATGAACGCGGTGGCGTAGTGTTGGTATTGATTGTTGGCGTATTTCTTGAGGATGTTGGTATTGATATCCTTGGTGGGTCGCACCATATCCACTGCAGGACCTAGGGAGGTGTTGACACACTCTGTAGTGGTGATGTCAGGTTGAGCTGTGGCTGAGGTAGGTTGAGTGGTGGAGGTGGCTTTTGGTCGACTCGTGGTGGTGGGTTCGGGCATGAGGAGGTTTGGTCTGTACAGGGTCTGAGGTCTCACCGAACCTGGGAACAAAGAAAAATAAAAGTCGATTAACAAATAACCTCTGAAAATAATGTATACCAACACTATTCTCTGTCTCTGTCTCTCTTCTTCCATCAATTTTCATACAGGTTCACCATTGCATCAAACTGTCCACAAATGAC
The DNA here is from genome assembly GCF_000475195.1 of Diaphorina citri. NCBI lineage: Eukaryota > Metazoa > Arthropoda > Insecta > Hemiptera > Psyllidae > Diaphorina > Diaphorina citri. The sequence continues at coordinate 95,141 of NW_007377528.1, read as the reverse complement.
CTCAAGCTGTACATTTTACAATTGCAATAATATGAAATAATTACGTTTGCAATACACTGCTCCATCACAACAGCACTAGGTATAATCATAAATTCATTATAGCATTGTGAAACATTCCCAATAAAAATACCCCCAAATATCCTTGTGTAAATTCTGCACCAGGTTTAAAATACACGGTAATGCTATCCGGGGTAGTTAGAAGAATTTGGGGGAAATTTCGCTATCTTTTTGTAACCTGAACACCTGTTGTCGCTGAAAATTGAAGCCATTATGATTTTCTACTTCACTGTTTACTTTAACTCCTCCTCCTCCTCTTCTTCTTCTTCCTCCTCCATTTTCTCTTCTTTCTCTCCATCCTGCTACATATCCCTCTTTCTGTCATTGCTTTCCATCTTCCCATTTTCATCCTTTTACTCTGTCTTCTCACGATTCTTCCTCCCACCCCCTCTTTTTCCTGTATCTCCCTTACTTTCTCTCTCTCTCTCTCTCTCTCTCTCTCTCTCCTCTCTTTCTCTCGCTCCTCTCTCTCTCTCTCTTACATTTAAGTATAAACTTTGTGAAACATCTCTTCATTGACCTTTTCCACCCTCAGTTCATATTTATCACCAATCTCTTCTTTCTCCCCTACTTCGCACCCACTCTTCACAATTTTCACTCTCTTATTTACATGACACAGATTTGAGGAACCTGGTTGGAGGAGGAGGAGGAGGAGGAAGAGGAGGAGGAGGGGAAGTAGGAGGAGGAAGTGTTATGTGAACCAGGATATTTCTTCATTAAAATTGACACACTCCTTTTTTCTTCATTCTCTTCCTCGTCCTCCTTCTGGCTTTTCTAATCCTCCTTATTCTCCTACCCAAAGGTATATAGGTACATTAGGTACCTTTCTTTTCAATTTCGATACATGTGAATTGCCTTCATACGTACATTCGTCTCGGTTTGGGCAAAAGAGTATAAGAGCAGCGAGGTCTACAGTTCACAGAACTACTACATTGTTTAGAACTGGGAGTGATTCAATTTTTTTACTTTTTTCTCTTCCATTTTCAGAATGATCAAAATCTACAATAAAATGGAAAAGTTAACTTTGCTTCTGAAATCCTTTACAATGTGTCAATGGAACTTTGATGACACCAATGTTCAAAGATTGTGGCAACAACTTGAAGCAAAAGATCAAAAATTGTTTCCATTCAACGTGAAAGATTTGGACTGGGACGATTATGTGGAAAATAATGCACGGGGCATTAGGCTGTATGTTCTTCAAGATAAGAATGAACATAGGCAATTTGCAAAGCGGCGATACTTGATGTAAGTGAGCTTTTGAGAAATGAGTTCATAAGTACAAAGTTAAAAAATATATACAGGGTGTTGCATTCATCGATGTCAACCTGAAAATGGCGAATACTATAGGTCAAGGGCTACAAAAAGGTTCCCGACAACTTTTTCGAAATCCCCAGAATAACGGAGATATTCGCCATTTTGTATTATTTTCAAGTATCCCGACCTTGCTCTTGCAAACTTGGGCTATAGAGGAGACTGCCCGGATATATTCAAATCCATGAACATTCTTACTTTACCTAGTATTTATATTTTTGAGTGCCTTCTCTACGCCAAAAAGGTCCGGGGTGATCTGATCACCATGCATGTATTTGTATTTTAGTTTTCTTTTTTAACTAGGACACGGAAAGTAACGATAAGAAGGTTCTAACTGATACTGTACCTACTTACTATTTTTATTATTTCAGGTTGCGAGCGGCCAATGCAATGCTCTGGACATCACTGACAACAATGTTGGTTTATGGTTTATCTAACTTGATGCCGAAGAGCAAACTTTAATAATGTTCAAGCGATGGGAAATGGGAAATCTTACCTTTGGAGTTTTTTCTCTGGAGTGAAGGTGACGGTGGCTGAAGGTTGGATGCTATTTCAGACTGCTGTATTTTTTCATCACTTTTCAACTGGCCCGAGTTAAAGCTGAAACAAGTAACAGTTAAACAAACGCATTAGAATCTTATAAAGTAACGTTGAAAACCGTCTACCTACCTACCTAATTTGTGTGGGGTTAAACAGGCAGGTACTTATTCAGAGAGTTCAGTGAAACTAGGTATATGTATTTCTCGTTATTATAAAATTGTTGCAAAAGATCAGTTGAATACCGGTAAATCGTGAACTTTGACGTCACGGCATACGCTCCCGTAGGCGATGACGTCATAATCCATGACTCCCGCTCCATTTGTTTGTGCGCAAGCGTTTCTGCGCATTTTGACGTGAAATCTGACGTCACAACTCTTCGAACTTTTTCATTAGAACGGCAATTAAAAATTAAATTTTCGACCTTTTAAAGTTACTTTTTTCGAGTTTTGATTTTTCACAACTTTTTACGTAGGAATCGACCTTTTATTAATAATATTTTCCCAATTGCAACTCCTCCATTGTGACTTTTTTATACCCATAACTCTACAATCCTGGAGTGTACCTATAGTTGCATTATTGAATTCTCAGGACAAAGGACTGAGGTTCGAGTCCCAAAAGCAGCAGCAAAACCGCCAAAATTTCAAACCTTAAACTAACCATCAGTAAGTTTTGGAGTAAGTTTGTGAGTTAGCAGGGTCAGTACTGCCGAGGATCACATTCTCTCCTTTTAAATACATTACTTTCCTTCCTATAGGATAAGGAAAGTAAAAAAAGTTCCTTTTCGTGCAGGCACAGATAATATCTATTTGTTGGGACATTAAGACCCTTTATATTATTATTTATTAATTATTACATGACTATTTCCCAATCAAAGGACCTACTTATCTATCTTTTTCAGTCTCATGGAAGGATGGCCCAACACATACACCTTTTCCAAATGTCTCACAGAAAATCTCATACTTCAGTATAAAGATAAATTTCCAATCGCCATTGTAAGACCATCACAAGGTAAGATTTCATCAGATTCATAATGACTTCATTGGGTAGTAAAGTAGACAAGCACCTCAATATAGAGAGCCTATTTTGTCTCATCCCGTCCATGTAACTGGCGAAATTTTTACTAAACTAGATAGTGAAATCTGACGTCACAACTCTTCGAACTTTTTCATTAGAACGGCAATTAAAAATTAAATTTTCGACCTTTTAAAGTTACTTTTTTCGAGTTTTGATTTTTCACAACTTTTTACGTAGGAATCGACCTTTTATTAATAATATTTTCCCAATTGCAACTCCTCCATTGTGACTTTTTTATACCCATAACTCTACAATCCTGGAGTGTACCTATAGTTGCATTATTGAATTCTCAGGACAAAGGACTGAGGTTCGAGTCCCAAAAGCAGCAGCAAAACCGCCAAAATTTCAAACCTTAAACTAACCATCAGTAAGTTTTGGAGTAAGTTTGTGAGTTAGCAGGGTTTTCCAGGTCTCTTGCTACAAATGGGTAGGTACTATCTCTGCATGTATTGTATAAGATTCTACAAATAAAATAAATAAAAATATAAATAAAATAAAATCGAAAATGTGTGTTGATTTTCAATGAGCTCTCGACATCTTCTTATTCTACTTTGTATGCTCTCTCTCCCTCCCTCTCCTTTCTCTTTCTCTCTCTCTCTCTAGCTTTCTCAAACATGCTATCAACCTGGAAAATTTCACATTTACATTCTAATACCCCTTCCCCTCTCTCCTTCTCTATTCTACTCCCCCCCTTCTTCTCCTGATTCTCATACGAAATCCTATTTGTACAAAATCAATCTAGGAGTATACACTGTGTGAACGAGATGACGAAGAGGAAGTTAAGAAAGAAGGAGAAGGAGAATTCGGAAGAAGCTCTGGATAAGAAGGTTAAGGAGGAAGAGAGGGGAGAGAAAAACAAGATAATACAAGAGAAGGAAAAGAATGAGAATAAGGAGGTTAAGAACTAGATTCTAGAAGATAGAGGAGGAAGAAGAAGAAGCTGGAGAAAAAGAAGAAAATATAGAAAAGAAAAGAAGAAGGAGAATAGAAATAAGAATAAGAAGAAAATAGTTGACAAATACGGAGGAGAAGATGATGATGATGATGATGAAGAAGGAGAAGAAGAAGGAGAAAAGGAAGTGGATGAGGTGACAAAAAAGTTCTCACTTCAATATTCACCTTCAAGTCGAGAGCATACAAATTGTTACATAACAACGTGGAGGAGAAGAAGAAGGAGGAGGAGAAGAAAGAGGAGGAACAGAAATAAGAAGAGAATCAAGAGGGGGAGGAGGAGGAGCAGAATAACAGTTAAAATGGGAAGTGTAATACGTAGTGTGCAGGAAAATGTAAGAAAAAGAGGACAAGGTTGAGTTGGAAATAACTAGAAAAACAAGAAGAAGAAGGACTAAGGAGAATAAACAGACAAATAAGGAAGAGAAAGGGGAAAGGAGAGAGAGAGAGAGAGGGGAGAAAGAGGGCGCTATAGAAGAGGAGTTAAGGAGGAGGAGAAAATAAAGGAAAGGTCTGTAAAAAGGAACAAGAATGTGGAAGGAAGAGGAATCAGCGAACGATTATGTTCGCGGATTTGGCAATTTTGTTCGCGGATTTCGCGATTTTGTTCGCGGATTTTGCGATTATGCTCGCGGATTTCGCGATCATGTTCGCGGATTTGGCGATTTTGTTCGCGGATTTGCTATCCTGTCTTCCTTCTCTCTTCGATTTCGGGACGATAAGACCATAGCAGTTACAATTCCCTCTGTCAAACCTCTTAAAAAAAAAAATAATAAAAAAAAAACTCCTATGTAATTTTGTAAGTGGATACGGATATGATCATATATAACTTGATGATTCTGCACGTGTTCTTACTAAGGGATTTTTATCCCTTTCGGGTCTGTCTTTGATAAAGAGGGATTGAGGGATTTTAAGGGATTTTTGAACATTTTAAGGAGCCCACGTTACTTTCAGTAGCTACAAGATAATATCGTAATTATAAGATACTGGAAGATGTCTATAAATGTCAGCTTTAGTACCTACCTAAATAAAGGCTAAAAAGGGTTTATTTTCTTTGTAGGGTATTGACTCTCAATCTCTAGTCTCTACCTAAATACATCACTTGGCTAAACATCCATTACTTTATTTGTTCAACCCCTTTCCACATGCTCTGTTGCTCTGTTTCGAGCATACAACCCTTCAATAGAAATCAAAGTTCGCTCTCAATAAATTCTTTTTATTGTTTTCTCTTCTCCTTCTTTTTCCGTCTCTTTCTGCGTCTCCAACCAGTATTGTACTTTTTTTCTCCCACGTCTCTCCCCCCCTCGCCCCTTTCCTGTTTCCTTTCTCCCTCTCTCTCTCTCTCTCCCTCTACATAAAATATCAATCCATCTATCTCTCTATTCCTTTCTCTCTCCTACCTATCTTTCTATCCTTCCTTGTATCTATCACCTCCTTCCCATTGCCCACATTTCTCTCCCTCTCTCACTTTCTACCTCTCTCTCTCTCTCACTTCCTATCTCTCTTACCGCTCTCCCTCCCACCCTCATCATTTCACTCGATAAGTTTCAAGCAGTCAGATTTTATTTCCGCTGTCTGTGTTTAAACTGTTTTCAATTACTCCCACCCCCTCTCAATCCTACCCATAAAACAGATAAAAGAAAGAGGGAAGGAACACCCACCCCCTTCCTAGCCCCGAGGAAAGGGGAGGAGGATAGACTTGTAGCCATGAAGTAGGAAGGAAGATAAAACAGAGGGGATATTGACCTCTCCTAGCCATAAGGAAAAAGAGTGGGAGAGTTCGTACCCCTCCTAGTCGTGAGGAAGGAGAAATGATGAAGGGGAAATGATCGAGGGGTTGGAGGGGAAATAAATGAGGGGAAACTATAGGTGGGAAGGAGAGGTGGGTGGAGGGGAGGGGAGGAGATTCAGATTTCTCAATTAGCAAACGGAAAGACATAATAGTCAGAACTGGGTGAGATCATTATTATTAATCACGCTATTAGCTGATTAGACTCTCGTCAGACGGAAACTCATTAAATGGGAAGGGAGGGGAGTAGAGAGAGGGAGAAAATGGGAGAAAGGAAGGGGAGGAGAAGAGAGGAAGAAAAGAAAAATGTAGGGCAATCAGAGACGAGAAGCGAAAGAAAAGAGAAAGAGAGAAAAAAAGAGAAAGAAAGAGGACAGAGAAAGAAAGAGGACAGAGGAAGGGGAACTTCCTCGTCCTCTGTGGGAATCCAAAGGAAAAGGAAGAAAAAGGGAAGGGATGAGAAGAGACAGTCGGGATGAAAATCCTTGGGATTTTGTAGTATTGAACCTTCAAATATTGCTATGGGTAATCGGACTATAAAAAATAGGTCGATACAAAGGATTTTTTTCTAATCCAACTTAATGAGAATGGAAAATCCCTTCAGTCTAGGTATATAAGGTTTAGATTTAGACTCTGAACACCTCCACTTCTCACAGACTGCCAAAAAACTCCCACAGTCTAAAAACCCAGATTAGTGCTCAGGGAGGGGAGTAGAGAGAGGGAGAAAATGGGAGAAAGGAAGGGGAGGAGAAGAGAGGAAGAAAAGAAAAATGTAGGGCAATCAGAGAGAAGAGAGAAGAAAAGAGAAAGAGAGAAGAAAAGAGAAAGAGAGAAGAGAGAAGAAAAGAGAAAGAAAGAGGAAGAGGAAAAAAAGAAGGGGAATCCAAAGGAAGAGGAAGAAAAAGGGAAGGGATGAGAAGAGACAGTCGGGATGAAAATCCTTGGGATTTTGTAGTATTGAACCTTCAGATATTGCTATGGGTAATCGGACTATAAATAGGTCGATACAAAGGAATTTTTTCTAATCCAACTTAATGAGAATGGAAAATCCCTTCAGTCTAAGGTTTAGATTTAGACTCCTAAACACCTCCACTTCTCACAGACTACCAAAAAACTCCCACAGTCTAAAAACCCAGATTAGTGCTCACTAAACTTACCATCATAATATTGAACACCGTCTTCCAGGAAGTTGTGATGTCGCATACTCAAATCTTCCACCCCCGGCCTATGTAGCTGAGGTATCAAATTGAGCCACAGGGACATTTTGTGCCCCCGGTAGTGATTCCTGATTTCAGTCTTTGAACCTGAAATCAGACGTAGACAATCCAATACAATACATACCTACTTACCTACTTCAAAATGTCAAATATCAACCAAGGTAAAACAATTTGTATGAACGCCTGGAATTTCATTTGAGTTATGCAATGTGCTAGCTTCGAACGTGCATTTCTTTGTTTCTTCAGAGAGGTAAGTATCTAGGTATACCTAGTGATTTGGCTAAAACTTTTGGTACTTACCCAGCTCGAGATACAGCTGATTAATTGAGTCGTAGGTATCCCAGAATGGAACTTGATGGTTTGGATCTAAACTAGCAGGTGGGGTGGGTCCGTTTGGATCCCTGAAACAGAAGTGAAATGGTACAATCATCAAGATTGGAGGTAAAATGATTTGAAAGTTTGAAACCAGAAGGAAAATTATAAAATTCTAACGCAATACATTCCGCCCGGGGCGAATTTTATAGTTAACAGAAACGAGGAGTATTCTCGGAACTGCTGGCTTTCTAACATCCTGTTTTCCTTCTCTCTTCGCTCTACGGACTCTAAGACCTTAGCAATTACAGTTCCCTCTATGAATAAACCTCGAGAGAGAAAGAGAGAATACTTTATCAAGCATGCAAAAACTCACCCTTTCCTGGCGAAATTGGCAATGTAGTGGATAAGTTGTTTGGAAATGGCAGCATCTTGGTCCGAGTAGTTGTGAGGGAAGAAAGGTCCTCCATCTACCAATGGGAGACCCAAAACATAAGGCACATCCTCCCCCCGGACACTACCGGTCCTCTGGAAACAGACAAAATGGCGGACAATTCGTTAGGTAGGGCACAAATCGAAAATGGAGCCATAACATTCTATTCGTTATGATAGATCTCTCCTTTTTCGTTTTCTTCTTCCTCTCTTCTTCTGCCTTTTTTCGCCTTCTTTTTCTTCCTTGTCTAACTCTTCTAGGAAGAAAATACTCCTCTTCTTCCTTCTCTTCGTCTTCTTCTTCCTTTTCTTCTTCTTTTTCCTCTTCATTTTCTTCGTCTTCTTCTTTTTATTCCTTTTCTAACTCTTTTTCCTCCTCCTTCTCTTCTTCCTTTTCTTCATCTTATTCTTCGTCTTGTTCGGCTTCGTATTCTCCTTCTGCTTCTTCCTTTTCTTCTTCTTCTTTTTGCGCTTATTCGTCATAATAATGTACTTTTTATCACTCTGGATGTAGGTAAGGGGGTACTAACCTTGCTTCGTTCAGAATTCTTCTCTCATCCGTCTGAACTAGAGCATTTCCCTTGCTCCCTTTTAGAATTTTTCAAGTTTACATAACACTTACCTACAAATAAATACATTTATAATTTTTTTTCATATTCTAGGTCGCTGGTAGAAATTCCATTATAAACTATGACAAAATCAGGCTTAGGTACCATGCCAGTGACAAAAGCTCGTCGAATGCACCAGTTTTCGATGTTGTATGCACCAGTTTTCGATGTCGAATGCACCAGTTTTCGATGTTGTATGCACCAGTTTTCAATGGATCAATGGAATTAAGCAACAATACACTTGGTTTCTATCCGGATGGGTGACCATCTGGACAATCGCACCCTGCTGTTTTTTCCCGGCCCCACCCAGGCTGGATAAGATTAATATGAGGATGTGGAAGTTCCTCAAGTCGTCACCGAACGGAGGGTAAGAGCCCTGCCACTAAAAACCTCAACAATTCTGCAGTGACGTCAAATCTTTTTCAGACAAAAAACAAAGCTATTTTTACTCCTATAAGTAGGTGTAAGTATGTAAATTGCATCAAAACACACAGCATAAAGTGCACCCGAGACTAGCACAACAAAGTGATGGTTATTCTTGGAAATATTCTTCCCTCAATACAAGCACCGCCTTACCCACGAGTTTGTTTTAAGTATTTTTAGCTTCGAAACATGCAAAAACTTTTATAATATACAAGAAAAAGTTTCAACTTATCTGCATAAGTATTAGTACGAGTATCTCTCGTGTCTCTTGTTTAGAAAAAAGATTAGCTGTAACTCTTAAAGTTGAGTAAAAAATGATAGCGCAGAGAGAAAAAACTATAAGTTATGTACTTATAGTCGAATTTTCATGCCTTTTACTCCTCATGCCGAGATAAATCAAGTAATAGGGGAAATATCTAACTTTATAGTTTTTTTTTCCTTTCGGAAAGGAAACCAATTCCGATGGTGCACCATCTTGGATTCCCTATGGTTTAGTACAGGCTCTATCACACCAAGACCCTGACAGTTACAGTAAAGTTCCCTTTATATCAAACATCTAAAAAATGAATTAAAAAAATACTTTGCTTATTATAGGATCTGGAAAGTAAAAATAGTCGAGGTAAAACTTAGAATTCACTTCGTTCATTCAAATAGATTATTAGACTAACAAAAAATCCTAAAATTTTATTCGATTACAAAGTCGTTTTCATTGTTTGCATTTGATTTGCATGTTTTTTTTTTTTTTTTTTTTTTTTTTTTTTTTTAAAAAAACCTTTTTCACCCCTATATTTTTAGTTTTTTCTCTCCCCCCCCTCCCCCTCGGTCTTTGGGTCACTCTTTCAGAGGAAGTTCTACAGTTCTCTGGGAACACTGAAACCCAAATTAGGCTCCTTCAACCTCAGTAGTGCAGTGGTTAACGCGTTGAACTTGGGATCTGGAGGCATACATTGAATGGCTAAGAGTCAGAGCAAACTAAGTCCAAAAAAAAAGCGTTATGAGATAAATGGAGTTGAAGGTTAGGACTATTCAAAGCTTGAATAGAGAAAGCCATTTTCTTTTACTCTCATTTCAACTTACTTACTTATCCGTGACCAGGGCCTAGACGAGCATAAGTCTGCCCAATACTGCCTCTCCAGCTGAGTCTGTCCTGGGCTGCATCCGTCTCATTTCAACACTAAAGTGAAATTACCAACCAATTAAAAAGAAAAACTAAGATCTTTTCGTGTTGTTTCCAACGATATACAATACTTAGTCCACTCTGTCTCTTACCCATGCGATTATGCTTAACACAAATAAAAATTCATTAAAAAAAAAAAACTTTTTATCTCGCTCACCGAAGGCCAACCGGTTCTTACCTTTCGCCACAGGCGACACAGCCAGTATATTAGCCAGAGAGGCTCCTGTACCATGACCCATCAATGTTATCCGGTCAGGATCGCCACCAAACGCATGCAGATTCTCTCTCAACCAGTGCAAAGCGGCAACAATGTCCATCAGACCGAAATTACCCTGGGCACTCCCTCGGGCGCCCGTTTTGAGAAATCCTGGAAACAGAAGAAAAGTTATACTTGTTGAAGAATTAATTCAATATGAATGTTAAGTGTAGGACCTAAACGCTTCTTTCAAATGGCTGCGTGAAAGCTAGGTAGATACCTATATAAAATAATAATGTTAAGCGAATGTTAAGCGAATAATAATGTTAAGCGAAAATAAATTAAATTCAACAAAAGTATATTTTAAGTACTTTCATCAAAGTAATGAAAGCCTTTGATCTTGTGAAAATAATACGTAGGTATGTACCTAATTGTGAGAATTTTCCACGGCTGTAGCTACTCCTATTTGTTGGACTATAATGAATGGCTTTTATGTAGAATTCTTTAAAACTTGGGTATTCAACCTATAAGTATGTATTTGTATTTAAACATTTGTTACCATACCAACCTATAATTTTATTGCAGAGAGAATTTGATGCTGAAAAGAGTTTAACCTACATTGGCATCGTTCATAATGTTATGATTATTTTTATTATTATTTGCATCATGTATGCATTCTTCACGTTTCTGTTGAGATTGACGACAGGAAAAATTTATTGATTCAGAGATTGCGACCCCAGACTCCCGTTCTAGGTCGTAATCCCCATCAGTTTCTCGAGAGAAGTCTCTCTGGAAATCAGATCTCATGGCTTTGAGCAGTTTGAGCTCTATTTCTCATACTGAGTTACTGACTTCCTTCTTCCTAGAAAAGGATAGAATATACCTACATATTTCCAAGAAAGTAATAAAATAAATATGAACATGGAATGAATTGGTTGCTCTGTAAACCAGAGAAACTTTGTTGGATTAAATTTTTCAGGACCGACACTTTTGTAGAGGACAATTCGAACTCCATTTACAGTGGAAATTATATTTACACCCCCCTTATGATTATTACTATAATACCTACCTACGTATGTACATAATACATAATACTGAAAAGAAAATAATAAAATTGACATCGGTGGAAGGGAAAAAATCGACAAAGTCGGATTGTCGGATACAAATATTATACAGATTTCCCCATAGAATCAGCACGCACCAAACAAAATATACAACGAGCACATAATAACACACAACGTGCCCCAAACTTTACACGTCTCCAAAAAGGAAGTTACATACAAAGAGAACACAACTCAAAACAAACTTCAAACTTACTCCCTCTTAGGCGTACGTTTTGGAAAAAACTTTTTACCAGCTTAAAGAGTGATTTAAGATATTTCCGAATCTCGCTTCTTGGAATAAATTATTGTGTACTTACCACACCATGCCTTTAACTTCGAGCTTCGAGACGTAAATAATCGACCTCAAACTTTGTCATCCCTGCTATGATAAAGTAACTTTACATAATGATAAAGTAACTTTACATAATGTTACGCTATTATTGTTAGTTTATTTTATAATGCCCTCATTATTCTGAGCTTTATTTATTTATGTAAATCTAGTCATTCTAGGCCGGGTATTGTGGGTGTAATAAGCGCCATAATTCAAGGTTTGTATTGTGTTTGTGTAATAATATGTAGGTACAATTATTTATTATAATTATTAACATTTTATCTATAGGTATAATTTATTTTTTTATGTGCCCTTTCTGCTTTATGCTCTTTCTTTCTGCTCAGAGAAAATTCACTTGGGAAGGTAAGTACTTTAAATTAAAAGTCTAATTTAAAATCAAAGGAGTGAAAAGTTCAAGTACTGTTAGAAGGTTAGAACGTCGAAATTATTCTGTTGTTTCCATCAAGAACTTCAATTTCTTGAGCGTTTGACTTTTCTGTAACGTACTTGGATATAAGACGGCGCTCTTTTCATATTAAATTGTGCTTAAATTAAATTTTGAATTTTGTTTTTAGACTTTGAAAACTTCAAAACTTGCTTGTGAAAAGACCTAGCGACCTATTTTTGTCGAGTGAAATGTTCTTGGATTCTTTCGTATAATTTTCATTCTGTAGGTACTACAAGACAGAGAAGCATGGAGAAGAGTTGCCAACCAATCCTTGGATTGAGTTGATAGATAGGTACTACTTACTTTTGGGTGAGTAGGTATTTTGTACGATAATCGTAATTGCTCACTGAAAAGTTTGAATGAAAGGTCCTAGCATTTTTTTATGAATCTTGAAATTTGCATTTAATGCATCCAATCGTACAATATTTGCCCCACAACCAAATGTCACCCTCAAAAAGATCCATTCTCTTTTGTTGATCTAATGAGTATGATAACAAACGCCGAAAACGTTGAAATGGAAAAGGCAAAGAAGAAGAAGAAGGAGGAGCAGGCGGCGGAGGAGGACGAGGAGGAGGAGGAGGAGGAGGAGGAGAAGAACAGCTAAATTTTCACGAATATTTCATCCAAATCTAAACTGTTCCATTCTATTGAGAGAGTGAGAAAAGCAGAGATTAGAGAGAGGAGGGAGAGAAAAAAGGGGAAGAAGGAGGGAAGAAGAGGAGGAGGAAGAGGAGGAGGAGGAAGAGGAGGAGGAGAAGGAGTTCCACTCTGTTACATTCGATGAGACAATATTATTTGAACGTTTTTGATTTTGATTGATGATTTCGGAGTCGGAGTTAAACTGCTCGGGTCGTGAATTAATATTGACAAACTTTCTGGACATCGCTTCTACTCGATCATAAAGTCTGTAAACTAATTGTGGACAGTTTGAATTGAACGGGACGTTGGAGTGAGATAGGAAAGGAAACAGATTAGACCAGGATAGGGCATACAGGATGGTCGAAAGAACGGAGAAAAATGGACAGAGTTAAAACGGATAAATTTCAAGGTACCATGAAATCACGGACAGTAAAATTTCTTCAGAAAAATCTGAATTCACTGGGAAGATTTTCATAAAAAAAAGTCGAACCTGTCTAATTGGGACCCGTCTAAATTTGAAACCTGGATGCATGGGACGAAAATTGTGGCCTTCTCATAAAAAAATCGCCTGTTCTTCTTGTTTTCAGTTCTGATTTTTATTCTGATTCAAAGAACTGAGCTTTGAGCACGTGAAAGTAAATTTACAAGAAGTTGACTATAATAGAAGATAACTATACTTAGGTATCGTCTATTATGACTATTATATTAACGACCTCATTTTCAGGAGTTTTTTCAAACACTCATTGTTTTCTTTGGACCAAAAAGTTTTTGCCTTTTCATTGTCAGACTGTTTATTCTCTCTGCCGCTTTGCTTTCCATACAGTGTGGATCACCATAATACATAATAAATTGTCTAATTTCTTCCAACAATGATAGAGCAGTTGCGCTTACTTGGGTAAGGTTTCTGAAATGTCCACCCTGAAGAAATGCACTGTAGTACCGGGGTGGGCATTTCAGACGAATTTTCTGTTAAAATAAATAAATAAATAAAGGGTAAGGTTTCTAAGTCAAAGAGCAGAAAAAATGAGGAACTAGAGCATTTTTTTCTTCTATAACTTCTAGATCCGGAAATAAATCGATTTGAAAAACACCGGTAAATCTTGAACTTTGACTCCTGTACGCGATGACGTCAGCTCCTGTACGCGATGACGTCATAGCATACATGACTCTTATACCCACAACGTGCTCAATGCGCTCACGGTACACAACAATGACCAATGGCTCATCCTGTATTCACAGCATAAACTTTTCCATTTCAAGAACATACTGATGTGGTTGGTGAGAGCTTTTCATAATACAGAATTTATATCCGAGTTCACACAGATAAAATGCTTTTGTCCTGATTTATTTCGCTCAGTTAGAACAAAAACGGCGGAAAACAGATTTTGATAACAAACTTTTTGGTCTTTTTTTCGACTGAAAAAATAAAAATGTCGTTTTTCGTAAATATGCTCATAGGTTAGCAAAGTTTTGCAATAGAAAGTAGAGATAGCAAAGTAGGTATATTTACCTTTCGAAACAGTCTGTTCCTTAGAAACCTACTTTTATTCTTTTTCCCATTTTCCACTATATGAACACGGACTTCGTTTTTAGAAGTGGGACTTGGAAAAAAGAAAAAAATAATAATAGTAATAAATAAAATGAAAATCTAATTTTTAGTGCAAAGAAGCTCATTATTTGGTGGGCAGCAATAAAACCTAATAAAAGGCATTTATTTGTTCAAGTAAAGCTTTTGTAAATGTCCGATTGCCCACCTCAAAATAACTCTTCTAAATGGAATAGTAATATTATGTGTTAGGATTGTGGTAATCTTTAAAAATACTGTAGTAATATAGAAAGTAAAAAAGCGCCTTTCTTTCCAGACTAGAATCTGCTTATTAGGAACATGTATGTTCGTAGGTACTATATAGAGAACTTATACTTAGGCACATAGTAGGTGCTTCTAAATTGGTTTCTTGCCAAAGAAATTCTTGGGACTTCAAAAGTAAAAGATATAAATTCAGCCTTCTCTTCCGAACAATATCCCAGGCTGTGAAAGCAGATGATAGTCTTAAAGTAAAGAATACAGGGTGGGATGATAATAGTGGGCAGTTTGCCAGGCCTAGCTCCTAGCTTGACGTACATTTTATTCTATTTTTATTAAGATACCTAGTTAGGTATTTCGTTTATTTTATTTCACTTATTTACTTTTATTTTATTTCAACCCTACTTTAGCCTATCCCTGTTCATGTAGAAATTGTAGAGTCTCTCTAGTGATCAAACTACTCAAAAGTTCAGAAATTCAGGGGACCTCCCTTGATTCTCCTTCCTCCTTTCCTTCCAGAGGACCTTACAAGATCCTTCCATTTTCCCCCTTTTCGTCCACAACTAGCTAGGTCGATCAGTCGATCCTATTGTCAAGAAGCTACTTGGCAATTTACCGCCCATCTGAGTTTTTTACGGAAGAGATTTATCTCAAGGAACACAGAGAGAGAAATTCGTCCTCTCTTCTCACGAGTTTCATTTATCAAAGTCTTGAGATATAAGGAAATAAAACAGACAGACAGAAGGGGATATTTGACTTACAGCTATGGTCTTTGAATAACAATAAGATGTATAGTCCAGCTGGAGAGAGAGAGAAAGAGAGAGAGAAAGAGAGAGAGAAAAAGAGAGACAGAAAGAGAAAGAGAGAGAGAAAGAGAGAGAGAGAAGAGAGAGAGAAAAAGAGAGAGAGAGAAAGAGAAAGAGAGAGAAAAAGAGAGAGAAAGAGAGGGATAGGCTGTGAGATAAAAAATGGGAATTCCAGTAAATAATGTCATCTTTCATAATAAAGTAAGGGACTACCTTTTCCTTTATATCCTTTTTAGAGAAGCAAAACTGAAAAAAGGCCCCTTTGGAATTTCCTTTGAAATGTCAATCTGAGTTACCTTTGAAAGTTGAAAGAGAAAACGTATTCTGAGTGCCTGAATAATTTCCTAATTGAGCAAAGTGCCAAAAAGAACTCGAAAAGATACCACCAAGTCGATCGACATTGCCTGAAACATGTCACTCTCAGTATAGGCGCACCTTCAAAAGTAGGTACTTCATTGGACTGCAGGTACCTAACTTTTATAGATACCTACATAGATATTAGATAGCTATCTAGGGTGAATGGCCGTACCTTGGTTCACTTTTTACATTTCTATTTTTTAAATTTTTTCTGTTCATCCCAGGAGGGCAAATAAGGGCTAGAAAAGTACTTTGGTTTGTTGTCCATCTAATTATTTTACTTTTGGAATGCCAGTATGTATGAGCTTTGCGTGAAATGCATTCTACAAAGTCAATTTTTTTTGAACCAAGGTACGCCCTACTTACGTACCTTGGATCACCACATGTCGTACCTTGGTTATATCTAATTTACATGGGGAGTAAGTGGAAAATTAAGGAAAATTAAAAATCAATTTTTTTTTTATGAAAAGTAGAAAATGAGTCTTTATTGTTTCTTATGTAATATAAAAACGGAACAAACATAAATTTTAGGCCAAAAAACAATTTTTTATCAATTAGGGTTACCTAAAAATGAGATCTAAAAAAAAAGACTATTTAGGTATGGATAATCTGTAAGATAATCTGCTTCGAGGTGCTGCGGTGACTATGTAGGTAGGATAATCTGTAAGATAATCTGCTTCGAGGTGCTGCGGTGACTGCTCTGACAGCATTGCCCAATGCCGCATTGCCCATGCATCTTTGTCCACAGGGGCGCGCTTTATTCCGTTCTTACTGCGAGGCATTTTTATCTGAAACATTTTTTAAAAAATGGTCAAATATTGTTATCTAGTATATTTGTGTTATCACTTTCGTAATGTCACAACTAGTCAAACCCCACAGTGCTAAATTTCACTATGCTGTGGCGGGACTCGAACCAAGGACCTACGGGTCACAAGTCCAACGCCTTATCCAACTAGCTATTGAGGTTGGGGTTGAAAAAAATTGGTCATTTCCACATAATGAACCCAACGTACCTTGGTTCACTCTGAAATTCTCATTAAAAACTCATGAAACTTCTTTGGAAAACATGGGAAAAGTTCTTTTTTTGGTATCCAGTAGTTTACCAAGATGTAGTGTACTTATTAAAACCACTCTTATTCAGATAGAACGTGCATTTCACGCTAAAACGGACAAAATGAAAGTGTGAGAGAATTACCAAAATTACCTTGGTCTACAGATTTTTTTGAAAAATTAAACCATTCTTTAAAAACTCGATAGAATTTGAATTCTTTTTTACCTCTACAGTAGCAGAAAGGAAGATCTATAAATTAAACCCGGTTTTGAAGACCTAGACTGTCATTTTCCATTTAAATTTAACACTGAAAGAGATGATCACTATCAACCTAACGTACCTTGGAGCGATTCAAGGTACGTCAGGTAAAATGTATTCATGGTACGACACCATCACATTTTTTACATTTCTTAAAAAAAATATGCTTGTAACAGATTTAAATTAAAAATAATAAGCAGAAAAGACTTACCACCGTTAATTCTTCAAATTTGAATGACACTCAGGCACCTATCTCTTTCCGCTGAGAAAATAACTGGAAAAAATGCGACTTGAAAAAATTTACTATGCACCCTCCAAAATTTCACAACGAAATAAAAACGTAAACAATGATTTTAGAGACAGATGATTTCAACTGGATGGCCTTTAATGCAAATGGCATCGACTAGTATCACCCGCTGGGCGCTAGGTAGCACCACAAAATAGTTATTAAAAATGAACCGAGGTTCGTTATGCCCAAGGAACGGCCATTCACCTATAAAGCGTAGAACCTTCGTTAACAAAAACATAGAGCCATAAAAAGTTAACTTTGCTCTGATTTCTGTCGAGTACCCACCTGGGAGGAAGGATTATAGGGAACTATTAAGTGTTTCAATAGTAGATAATATATACCTACGTAGATACCCTTAGACTTAAAGAGTATCCTGTAATAGGGTATCATGATAAAAAGGGACTTTGTAAGCCCTATCTATCTATACCCTGGTTGAATAAACGGTGTTGGTTTGACCCTTGCTCCCAATAAAATTATTATCTAGGTGCCTACCTATCTAGGTAGGTATTAGGTATTACGTTTTTTTTTTTTTTTTTTTTTTTTTTTTTTTTTTTTTTTTTTTTTTTGTGATATCCACTAATACATTATGGATATTTTCACCTTTTTGTTTGTGCAATGTGTAATAGAAAAGGATCCATATTACATAATTTTTCTTTCAGAAGAAAAAATCGACACCAAATAAATTAAAAATAAACTAATTTATTTGATAAAAAACTAAAAACTCAATATTTTCGCTCTAAATTAAATCGCTTAGCACCGGTATTAGTCTCAAATTCATTGGAATAATACTAACGAAAATGGTATAATTTAGTCATGACTCTATCACTAGTATTTGAAAATGTAAAAATTGAAGGGTTCTTTTCAAGGAGAGCCTTAAAAACTAAAGTGGAGCAAAACTCTTGTAATTTGAGCAAAACTGCTTTGATGTTTTTGATTTCCATTGAAAAGTACTGGGAGGACTTTACAAAAACTCTTGTATCTTGAAGAACCATGGAGATATCAACATGATTTTAGAGGCAGATTCTCAATAACATTCCTCATGAGAAAAACAGTTTTTGCCCAAAAAGGGCGTAAGTGGGGCTAGGTCTTCTTCCATAAAAGTTTTCAATTTTATCCCGTTCATCTTGCAACAACCGGTAGAGGAAAATTATTATGCAAAATCCCAGCTTTATGCATGGGATTAAATCCCCGAAATATACACTATGATATTAATCCCTTTTGACTTTCAGGAAGGAGATCTCCAGAGAGGAAGAGAAGACAACGAAAAGGGAGTGATAGAAAGGAAGAACAGAGAGAAGAAGAAAAGGAGAGGAAGAGAAGATAGAGGGGGAGAGAGAATGTGAGAAACAAGAGGGAGAGCGAATGAAAGAAGGAAAGGAAGAAGAGATAAAAGGAGTGAGAGAAAATGAGACAAGGAAATAATAAGACAAAGAGAGAGAGAGGGAGAGAGAGAGGGAGAGAGAGAGGGAGAGAGAGAGAGAGAGAGAGAGAGAGAGAAAGAGAAAGCTATAGTGGAGGTAAAGTTTTACCTCAATACACATTTCACTAAAACCTTGGCATTCAAAGTCCTCTAAAAATCAAACCGTTGAAAATAAACGTGAACATAGAAAGTTAGTTATCCCGCAACTTACTTCGCCTTAAAATGGCCCCTCCACTACCCCCTACCTAGCCTACCCCAAAATTCACCCTTACTCCCTCCCTAGGCTTCCGGAGTCAATCCTAAGGTGACCGCTTGCTAAGACTTCCTAAAGACCACTAAATTGTGGTGCTGCCTCCTTAGACAAACTTCACCCCAGAAACAAAACTTATTCCCTGTAAAATAATTCAGCCCTGTGCTCCCTCTTCCAAACTCCCTCTCCCGCTACTTCTCCTTTTTCTCCTCCTCTTCATTATCTCCCACCCTTATCTCCCTTCCATTCCCTCTCCTCTCTCAACCTCTTTTGTTACCCTCCTCTTCTGGCACAGTTTTGTTCTAATTTCCACACACATACTGAACGTTTCTTTTCTCCTTTCCAGGCCTTCTCTCTCTCCTCTCTAAACCTATCCTAGGATCCTACCCTCCCGCCCTTCCTCCCTATTACCCGTTCTCATATGCACTCCTATCCCTCCCCTCTATCCCTTTCTCCTCTTCATTTCCCCTCCCTCACTTTATTTCCCCCAATAGTCCCTAATCCTCTTAGAAAAAGTTCCGACAAACACAACAACTTTTGAGCTCAAGAGGAAAAGCACCCCTGGTTAACATAGTGCCGAAAATATAGGGAGCTTTTCGGGGGGTTTTAGGTGAACCCTCCTTTCTCCTCCTCTGGCAGAAGAAGGTCCCGGGTTCGATTCCCAGCTGGGTTAAACCGGTTTGATCTCTCTGCAGTGTGCTTAAAGTTTGGGTCACACTCCTAATTGAGTAGCTACGAGTAGCGACCAGTGGTGGCATTGTCAGTGTAAAAAGATTGATAATGAGAAAAACAGTGAAGGAGGCACTTTGTAATACTGTGGTTTTGATACCCTCAAAAACTGTGAACAGGCTCTCTGCTTCAAAAAAAGCCCTGATTTGCCCCTACACTAAGTACCTACCTTTCAGTAAGAAATGTATTTTTCCTCAAAACTTTCAAGTATCCACACGTATCAACTTTAATGCCATTTTTACGAAACTTGTTCTCAACTTTGTGAGCCTTTGGTTCTTCTGACGCCGCACCGCGCAGTGGAGTTGACACTTCTCACTTTCGCGAAATTCAGAGAGATTAAAGTCGTCACAGAAAATAATGAATCTATCACAGAGAGTGATAAATGGGGTGATAAATTCAAGGGTGGGGTGGTAGAGAATGCCATAGGCATTAACCCCGAAAAACGTCTTTTTTAAAAAAAAAAAAAAAAAAAAAAAAATGTGATAATGTCAATATTCTACTTTTACTATTATGTAGGTAGGTACCTACCTAATATACTGGTAGCTATGTACCTACTTACACTCATGAGAAGAAAATTTGGACTGTAAACCTTTGGAACTTTTTCAAACATCAGCCATGTTTTCCATGGAAAATATAGGGCCAACTTTCTTCTCTTTCCACTTTCGGGACTTCGAATCTGTATTAAATTTCTTCTCTTTTGGGACAGTAAGACCTTATTAGCAGTTACAGATCCCTCTATCAAACCCCTAAAAAAAGCAAAAATTGCTTGCAAAAGAAAAGGAGGACAGAACCAGCCGTTCCTAGAACATTCAACAGAATTTTTAAAACATTCTGACAAGGCAAGAAATGGGAATGGAAACAATCCCAAATTTTTTGCACCTGACTGTATTTTTTCTGTGTTTTAACGGCTTCACATAAAGCTTGGAACCTTTGTCCAGAGGGGCTATCAGGTAAAATTAATTAAAAATAAATAGAGCTTTCATCAGTATAGAAAAATCATAATCAGCTCTTCGTATAGGGTAGAACTTTGGGTATAGGGTACCATGTGTAGTAAAAAGTAAGTGGGTAGGTAAGTTCCTATAGATATACTAATATTGTGTACCTAGTAAACATTAAAGTTTGTGCCCGCATGTGTCTTTCTTTTGGCTTATTGTACAGGGTGACTTTTTACAGGCATATCTACACAGGTTTAGGTTTGAAAGTAAAACCCAGAAAAATCGCGATATCTATGAGAAAGATTCGATTTATTTGTAAGCAAATTTAGCATTTCCGTTTTAAGCTAAAAACAGAGTAAAGCGGAGAGCAAAGAGCATAGAGCTTTTTGGTATGCTGCTAAACCGTCGCTCAACTTTATCTTAGCTTCCCTCTTTGGCATTCAGCACTTACCTTAGCCTTGAGCCCTGTCTGGCCTGAAGTATAAAAAATAAATCTTGTTTTTTGTTCAGAATTTCAAGGCTCTTTTTTTCTGGATATCTGATAGGATGCTTTCAACTATTATAAGGGTTTTAAATTTAACATCACCCTGTATATAATTGAAAGCTTACTCTCCGTAGATAAAAATACTGGGTACCGTCCACGGTATTATCAAAAACCCATAAAAGTGTTCCACAGGCAGGTATTATTATTATTATAGAGGCAATAAAATTCATGCCAAAATCATTACGAAAAACGCCCACTCCAATAGCTTTCCATCTCCTCTCTCTCTCTCTCTCTCTCTCTCTCTCTCGCTCTCTCTCTCTCTCTCACGCTCTCTCTCTCTCTCTCTTTTCCTCTTTTTCCTAAGGGCTCTTCCTTTTTAGTCCGTCCTTCCTTTATTATTACAATAGTAATAAAAAGGTATAAGGGACGGACTCCTTCTCCTCTTTATTCTCATCTTTATCTTTTCCTTCCCCCAAACTCCCTCCTTCATTTACCCCTCCTCTCAATTCTTTCTCTGCAAACTTTATTTTGTATTTATATGTATATACTTTTTGTTACCATCTGTAAATAAAGTTTGATCCAATTGTGTAATAATAATAATAATAATAATAAATCTATCACAGAGTGTGTTGAAGCTATTACAGAGAATAATAAAGTCGTCAGAAGCAATGACAAAGCCGTCCTACAGAGAGTGATAAAGCCATCACAAAGAAAATTAAGTCATCACTGATAGTGGTGAGAGAGAGAAATAGGAGAGAGAGAGACGTAAAGGTAATTACCTACTAGGCGAGGTTAACGTCAGCTTGTAGACACTGGTGCTTGAAAGCGTTAAAGCCATAACGAAGAATGCTAAATCTAAATCCGGCATCTAAAGAGTGCAAAAGCTATAAATTCGTTAAACTAGCTCACATATTATTTAGAAGAGGATAAGTTAAACTTGGTTAATGACAGTATAGCCACGAGGGGTTTATGTCCTATTAAGCATCGACCTTTAAAATCTGCTGGCCCATGATTAGTTTTTTCCCAGAACTGGCTATAAAATTTTAATCCCGTAGTCTGTGGAAGTAAAAAATGTAAAAGCCACGTCGTAACGCCTTAATACCCATAACACGTGGATTCTAGATTTATAATGTTTTTCCGAACTATGGATTCAGGGCTTGGATTTTTTTCTAGAAATCTGAACCCTCTGGGAATACTGTTTCTCGTCCACATTCAGTCAGAATTCTAATAAAAGTTACCGTCTCATGTTAAACCAGACAGGATTCCAGGTATAAAATAATAGAAATACGTATACGATCTAGATTTTAAAGGTACACAAAATCAACTGCATAATGTGCTCATATTACATTCATTGAAATTCATTCTGGGAAGAGATTTTCCCAAAGCTTTGGCTTTTGAAATTGAACTATGGGCGTAAAATGTATGGGAAAATTAAATGCAACCAATCTCTCTATATACAATAGAAAGTAAAAAAGGTAGAATAATCCTCTAATGTAAAAAAAAGATGTAGAGATACACATTACTCATAAAATTCAATCTCCATTGGAAGCTTATCTTAGGATTTCTCCCATAGAAACCGAACAAAAATAGGTGCCTACGTAATAACCTACAGAGCTGCAGTTACGTATTTTATACAAAATTTATTATTTACCTGTAATATTACAGGCTCATTCGGCGAATAATTGCAATTGTTGCGAAAATGTTGAGTAAAAGAAGAAAAAATTTCTCTCTCCACTCAAATAGATAATACCTACATACTATGTACGAATAATCAACATTGAAGTGATTCATATCAACAAAGAAATCAATAATGCTTGGAAAAGTGGACGATTGGAAAATTGGACAAGATTTCTTGACAAGAATATGACGGTTATCCACAACTAGTACAATCTTCTAGGAACCAATATACCACCCTGTATTCAGTTCAATAAGGTTGACACACCCTGTAGTTTGTTGAATATTGTCACAGCAGGATCATTCATCATTAGTTTATCATCAGTTTCATCTTCATTCATAATGTAATTTTCCACGCTCCCTGTGTAATAATTATCCCTACTGAAAGGCGGCCATATTGATAAAATGTTCAAACAAAAACCGCTCGGTTAGTTCATCGTTAGATCCTCATTGGTCCCCATGCCCATTATGGCCAAAATATGAATTGCTTTAAGTCATTATTAAACGTTAATTTGATTGGCCAAAAAGTTTGAAATCGACCAATCAGATTGCTTAAACCGAGTGTTAAACCAAGTTTGAACTCTGATTGTGGTCTTAGCCATGAAAAGATTCACAAATGTGACAAGGATGCAACACAAAACGTTTGGTTGAGATGGTTGCTGCGCTTGGCGGAATTTTGACCGCTTTGGGACAGATTTCGACCGTTTTTTGGCAGTTTTCAGCTATAGCGACAAAACGGTTAGAGAATTAGCTTCAGGATATTGGTTTTTATTGTCTTTTCTCATGTTCATTTCGTAGAAATGCAGGAACACGTTTTTTTTTTTCAGGGAATTCAATTTTATAGGTATTGGAAAAAAAATACACATTCTTTTGACTTTTCTCGAACCCGTTACAGACAGATAATTTACCACACTATCCAAGATGATGATCATTAGTTTATCATCATTCAAAACATCCCAAGTTCAAAACCACGAGGTTGAACTTTGGAAACTTTTGAAAGCCCAACCCCCCTCATCTCCCCCATTTGTACACATGTAGGTGATTTATCAAAGTCTCAAGTCTCTCTGTGCTTACTAAAGATGGCTAACTAGGTATAACTTGAAAAAAAAAAAAAAAAAATGTTCCTAGGCACCGCTTTGCAATACCTACTATAACTGTAAATTTATAACTGCACAACAAAAGATTAATAAGATAACATTCATTTTTCAATCTCCATAAAAAAGAGAGAGAATTTTGTTTCTCTATTTTAGAAAGTCGATGTTAATTTTACACGAAGAGTAAAAAAAATAAATAAATAATATAATAATAATAATAAAATAAAAAATATACGTAGGGTAGCACGTGTAAAAAGTTGAGGAAAAAGTAAAAATTGATCCACGTCATGTTTGCAAAACAAGATGGATGAAATTAGAAAGTAAAAACAAGATGAAAGATTTTTTTTAATATTTTTTAATGAAGTTGGTGAGATGGATCCACTCGGAAAGAATTGGATCATTGGATGCTCTGGAGAAAAGGTCATGTAGGTATGTGAATGATTGGATCCGTTATATCCCATTTAATAATTTATTTGGATCCCTTTGCGGTTTCTGGTAGATATGAAGAAAATTAGTCCTTTTCTTATTCTGAACGGATAATGTTCGTGATCGGGGAATGGTTGGTTTTCTCCTACCCTGTCTTCCTCAATCAATTCAATAAAGCATTTATTTATACAAATGTACGTTTGCTTATGTTACAATTTTACATGGAAATACAATACAAAATTACAAACATAATAAATACAGAGAGCAACAACTGAAATGTAACAGAGTAGGAGAATAATATACGAGCGTAAAAGAAGAAGCGGAAGAAGAAGAAGACCTCTCTTCGATTTCGGAACGATGCGACCTTAGCAGTTACAGTTTCCTCTATCAAACCTCTTTAATAAATTGGATCCCTTCTAGAGTGTGTAGATGTTTGCAGAAAAAAAAGAAGAAAAAAATCCCTCCGCGGTTTTAGATAGAAATGAAGAAATGGTCCATTTCTCGTCTCGAAATTCATGTATGTATCAGATGTATCACTATTTTCTCTCCCATTCTGTATGTCTTCGGCTTAAAAGCTTTCAGCGAAAAAAGTTTTTCTATTTTTTTCTTCCCTGCCTACATAAGTATTCAAATAGAAATGAAGAAATGGTCCATTTCTCGTCTCGAAATTCATGTATGTATCAGATGTATCACTATTTTCTCTCCCATTCTGTATGTCTCCGGCTTAAAAGCTTTCAGCGAAAAAGTTTTTCTATTTTTTTTTTCTTCCCTGCCTACATAAGTATTCAGACACACTTTGTGCGAGAAGACATTCTAATGCACTTTACACGTCGAGTGGAGAAAAGACTTGGAGGAGAAAAAAACATTTTATGTGTCGACACCATCATGCAGGAATCAAAATATTGAAACATACTCAAAATGGATCCACTATAGATTCCTTTTTCGTTTTCTTCTTCCTCTCTTCTTCTGCCTTTTTTCGCCTTCTTTTTCTTCCTTGTCTAACTCTTCTAGGAAGAAAATACTTCTCTTCGTCTTCTTCTTCTTCTTCTTCTTCCTTTTCTTCTTCTCCTTCTTCTTCCTCTTCATTTTCTTCTTCTTTTTATTCCTCTTCTAACTCTTTTTCCTCCTCCTTCTCTTCTTCGTCTTATTCTTCGTCTTGTTCGTCTTCGTATTCTCCTTCTGCTTCTTCCTTTTCTTCTTCTTGCGCTTATTCGTCATAATAATGTACTTTTTATCACTCTGGATGTAGGTAAGGGGGTACTAACCTTGCTTCGTTCAGAATTCTTCTCTCATCCGTCTGAACCAGAGCGTTTTCCTTGCTCCTTTTTAGAATTTTTCAAGTTTACATAACACTTACCTACAAATAAATACATTTATACATTTTTTTCATATTCTAGGTCGCTGGTAGAAATTCCATTATACCTATGACAAAATCAGGCTTAGGTACCATGTCAGTGACAAAAGCTCGTCGAATGCACCAGTTTTCGTTGTTGTATGCACCAGTTTTCGATGTTGTATGCACCAGTTTTCGATGTTTAATAATAATAATAATAATAATAATAATAATAATAATAATAATAATAATAATAATAATAATAATAATAATAATAATAATAATAAATAGGTACCTTATGAAATGTTGCCTCTTTCTTTGAATATTTATTTCTTCATTGTATTAGTCCATAGAAATCTTACCAAGGCAACTTTCGATTCAAACCCTTGTCAAGTGGCCTGTTCTTTATGTAAGGCGACTTGCACACCGTAAGTTCTTTGAATTTCCATTTCGTTCGACAAGCAAGTTGTAAAAGTTTATTCCTAACATGAAAGAATGTGTATTTTGTTTTACATACGTGATGTATGAAGTAATTGCTCGGAAAAGCATGAAATATGTCTAAGTAGAATAAAAATGGAAGGTACAAAGCTGCCAGGTATTAGGTAGGTACCTACCTACATAATGTGATAGGAGAAATAATAATAAATATATACCTACCTAACCAGCTACCTATAGCCTAACCTATAGGTATTTTTTTCTTTTTATAAAAAAAGATGAGTGTTTCACCGCCGTTTTTATTTTGTAGAAATGAAACAACTGCTACATTAGATGCATGTGGTCTGTGTCGCAGCATGCCCATCCCGTCCTCTCATCAGATGGGCGAGAAGAGACGCAATACTTCCCATTTAGGTGCTGGGTCAACACGAGAACACCAGAAAGTAACCCGTTGAAATATTTGCAATCGAGAAACGAGTACAAATTTTTGTCGATGGTGGGATTCGATCCCGGGACCTTCTTCTATAGGTAGAAAGAAAAAACAGGGTTTCATTTAGGTATACCTACGTTACAGTGTTATCTTTTGGATTATTTTCTTCTTCCTTGTTTTACCTGCCTCTGGACAAATAAATTTACTATGTTATAGGTGATTAAAAGTTAAATTCCCAGCCTAGTTAGCTTGGTTGGTAGCGCGTCTGCCTTGTAAGTGCTAGGCCGCGGATTCGATTCCGGCCCGGGGCGGATTTTATCCTGATGGGATAATGTTCGTTCTCGGAACGGCTGGCTTTCTCCTATCCTCTTCCTTCTTTCTTCCAGTTAGGGACGATAAGACCATAACAGTTACAGTTCCCTCTGTCAAAAAAAAAAAGTTAAATTTTATTCGAATTATTCTATAGTGGTAGTACGTGTACTATAGGTATCTATGTAACAAACTTGTTATATTAATAGTTCTAGTTCTTAAAGTTCAAAGTATAAAATTATGTACCTATCTTTTGATGGGAAATAGGGTAAGGGAACCAAAATGGGACACTTTGGACCCTGTCTATGAAGGAAACGATCTTGCAGGTCCTCCTTGTCATATCCTACTGCTCTTCCTTCTTTCCTCTTCCACTATTCCTACTCCCCTTTATCTACATCTTTAGACATTTTACTGTAGCTATCTACTGGGACTATTCAGAATTGAATAAGGAAATGGGAGGGAGAAGACGAAGGGGGAGAAGAAGGAAGGGAGGAGAGAGGGGGGAAGGGAGATGGAGGAGAGAGTCTAGTAATCCCGAATATAAAATTACCCTGCCTCATTCCGAACTGCAGTATTACATACAGATACGTGTATCTTTAAACCTTATTGAGAGAGAGAGAGAGAGAGAGAGAGAGAGAGAGAGAGAGATAGGGAAATACAAGGAGATAAAAAATAGAAAATGAGTGGGCTGAATGAGAGAGAGAGAAGAAAAGGGAAGAGAGAGAGATATAGGGAAAGGAGAAAAGGGAGAGAGGGAGGAATAGAAAAAGATAGCTACTTCGAGGAAACATACACGGAGAAAAGAAGAAAAAAAAAGATAGAAGAAAAAATAGATAAGGAAAAGGGTTGTATGAAAGGCAGGGAGAGAAATAGATGGAGAGCGAGAGTGAGAGAGAGAAGAGAGAGGGAGGGGGAGAGAGAGAGAAGGAGAAGGAAAAAAGAGAGAGAAAAGGAGTTAGAGAGGAAGAGAGAGAGGGAGGGGGAGAGAGAAGGAGAAGGAAGAATGAGAGAGAAAATGAGTTAGAGAGAGAGAAGAGGGAGGGGGAGAGAAGGAGAAGGAAGAAAGAGAGAGAAAAGGAGTTGGAGTTAGAGAGAGAGATAAGAAACGGCCTTAGTTACTATTTTTTCTGAGGACCAAGAGGAGAGAAAAGGGAGATCTAGAAAATGTAGGTCGGTGAAATGTTCATCTCTTTTTTTTTTCTGAAAACTTAATTCTTCTTAAAACTTCTTCAGTCGTTCTTGAAATTAATAGGTGTGCCTATTTGCTCACTCTTAAATTTGAGCGAATTTTGAATGGCGAATCTCGGGCATTGTCCATATTGGTATGACAAATGTTAGAGTGAGCTTTGTGTCATTCCTTGGAGGGTTCCTTTTTCAAAATGGCCGAGGAAAGCTACCTCTCCTTATTGTTAGGTAAATAGAAAGTTTCGAAATTAAAATTGAAAGTAAAAATTAATTAGAAAAATGAAAAATAAACTTTTTTTTTTAGAAAAAAGTTATCCAATAATATGTTTCTTTGGGAATGATGAAAAAACCCTTTCACTATAAAAGGCAAAATTTTAGATTAGATATTTAAGGAGACAGGTAGGTCTCCTTAAATATCTCGACAAAAAAAGTCTTGCAATTCATTACCAGTCATCTTATCTCAATTTCCTCTTTTCTAATCTAGAGTCTAGGTATTTTTTTATCTAATCCAAAATGCTATTTTTAATTTAATTTTAACAATAAATTACCAAAATAATAATAACAATGGAAATCCTCTCCAAAGACAGAAAAATCTCAACTAAGGAGCAAAAAGGACGGTACCTCTTCAGGAGTTAGGGAGAGATAATTGATTAGATTTCATCCCAAGACCGAAAGTTTGGAAGAACTTTTTTTCCAAAAGAATTCCAAGTAAATCACCCTACTTATCTATTGATCACCCTCTCTCCCTTCCAAATTCAATGATCACTTCCACCCATGAGATCACGAAATCTCATTTTTTTCAGGTACCTACTTAAATTCTTCCTCTTTTTATTACAGTTTTTTAAAGTACCTATAGGTATTTTAATATAGTGTAACCATGAAACCGCTTGCCTGGGCCCTGTTTCACTAACAACTCTGCACTGTTCACTCCTTAAGGTTGGCTTGTTGGGCGTCCCGTCCGTAAGCGCTAGGTCGTGGGTTCGATTCTCAAACGGGCCAGATTTTATTCTAAACAGATAGTTCGTTCTCGGAAAGGCTGGCTTTCTCCCTAACCTGTATTTCTTCTCTTTCCACTTTCGGGACTTCGAATCGGTATTAAATTTCTTCTCTTTTGGGACAGTGAGACCTTAGCAGTTACAGATCCTTCCATCAAACCCCTAAAAAAAGCAAAAATAATTATGAGAAAACTTTAGAGTTAAATTTATAAATTTACTTCCTTCGATCAATGGCCACTCCTATAATCATTAGTTTATCATCAGTTTCATCTTCATTCATAATGTAATTTTCCACGCTCCCTGTGTAATAATTATCCCTACTGAAAGGCGGCCATATTGATAAAATGTTCAAACAAAACCGCTCGGTTAGTTCATCGTTAGATCCTCATTGGTCCCCATGCCCATTATGGCCAAAATATGAATTGCTTTAAGTCATTATTAAACGTTAATTTGATTGGCCAAAAAGTTTGAAATCGACCAATCAGATTGCTTAAACCGAGTGTTAAACCAAGTTTGAACTCTGATTGTGGTCTTAGCCATGAAAAGAGAGAGGGAGAGAGAGAGAGAGAGAGAGAGAGAGAGAGAGAGGGAACAGTGTTCTACAGTGTGATCATAGCAACCCCACAATAACTTTTGAACTATTTGAGGTAAACGATTGAAATTTTGGGTACTGTCCTCGATTACCTGTCTAGTTTTTTTCGGGCTATTTTAATTTTCAGGAATTTTGAACAAAAAATATTTACCAACAATGAACTGAACTGCACAGAAATTACGGGTCCTTGCGGCCCCCGATCAAGACCAACATCTAATGAGGAAATTTCTTCAAATTTTGATTCAAGGCCATACATGATTGAAGAGGTCGGATTTATATACAAAATTACAAATAGCTAGATATTTACATATGTACAAGTTATTTATGTACTAATACATAATACCTATGTACATGTTGATACGTAATATTTCATTAGGTCCTCATTAACAAATTTTGACAACTCTACTGGCGGAGATACAATTGTTTATCAAATTCGGCAAATTATTCAGCATTCACTCATTCTCTCTCCTAATCATCTCTCTCTCTCTCCTCTCTCACTCCCTCCCTCCTCTCTCTCTTTCTCTCTCTCTCTCTCTCTCTCTTCCTTCTTCTTTTCTATTGTCCTGGCCATTTATATTGCTCACATCACCCCCTACCTCTCCTCTCCCCCTCCTTTATCTCTTTTTCTCTCTCTCCCTCCCACCCTCCCTCCCTCTCTCTCTCTCTAATATGTGAATAATTTCATCTCTCAAATTTACATAATATTAAATTAATCTATTATGTACCTATGTATGTATTATGTACATACTTTGAAGGATTTATGATTTTATGGCATTATAATTATTGATGGGCAATGGTATTATGTGGATATCTTTTGTGTAATTGGGATTTTGTTAAGTTTGTAACCATGAAACCGCTTGCGCTCTCTCTCTCTCTCTCTCTCTCTCTCTCTCTCTCTCTCTCTCTCTTTCTTTCAATCTCCTTCTATTTTCTCTTTCTCATTCCCTCTTTCCTTTTTCTCTTTGTGCTCTTTTTTCTTTCTCCCTCTCTGCTCTTTCCTCTCGCTCCTTCCCTGATTTTTTGCTCTGTATCTTCCTCTTTCCTTCTTTTCCTCACTTTCCTTTTTTTCTCAATCTTTCTTCTGCTATCTGCTGAATTGAATTCAATCTTTCTTCTGAATTAGGTACGTAACTTCGTCGTTGCTCCGAAATCATTGATGGAAAAATCTTTTGGACTGTGAAAATATAATGTTTTTTCCAGCTCTTGGAAATGGATATGGAATTGAATCATGTGACCTTGATCTAAATATTGTTAGGTAGAAAAGGCATATAGGTAGGTACATTAAATTTTACTATATTTTTATTTTAAAACTTTACATGGATAACTTGTACCTACTTATCTTTTACTGTAAAAATACAAACTTGAACAATTATATCAAAAGGAACAGGCACCAAACTCCAAATGGACGGAAGAACGAAAAGCAGACCAGTCGTCCCGAATGAAAATCTACTGGCAGAAAAGAAAACAATCTTCACCATCTTGATTCATGAAAAAGTCAAGAACAACGTTTGTCCAAAAAAAAAAAAAATCAAAATGTAGTTTTTTGAAATATAGGTACTCGGCTCAATTTTCTGACTAAAATATTAGGTACATATCTATCTGTTACTAACTTATCCAGAGATTATATAAATCAGTTAAGGTAACGCCTACCTACCTAAAATAAAATTAATAAAGTTCTCTCCAGTACTGGCCCCTATCCCCCTTTAGTCCTGCCCCTTCCCTTCCCCCCTTAGTACCTCCCCTCCTCTTCTTAGGTTATGAAGAGAGTCTAGTGGCCAATTTAATTACGAATCTGTGGAGATTTTCCCCTCCTATTCCTTCTTCTTCTCTTCTTTTTTTCTCCTTCTCCTGTTCCTCCTCTTCTTTCTCCTACTTCGTCTCTTCCTCCTCCTTCTGCCTCTTCTCCTACCTTTTCCTCTCGATTTTTTTACGACTCTGATGGTGGGGGGGTTTCTGTTCTCAAAAAGTCATTAACACCATAGATTTCCAGCGTCAAAATTGATAGGATCTCTACACACCTTAGGAGTGCTTGAAAATGAAGAGCTCATGTTACTCTCATCGTCTCAGCTAAACTTACCTACATATTATCGATGAAGAGCGATGATAAAGGCTTTTCTATTTTTAATCTTTTGCGTTCATTTATGTTTGACGTCAGAAGAAAAGGTGTTTTTTTTTTCCTTTCTAGGTATTACGAAGTAATGAGAATGAGTTGAAATTGGTGCAAATTTTCACAATTGGGAAATGGGCGGAAATTAATGTCCGTTTTAGGGTCCCCTGAATCAAAAAAGTTGTTTTTACTTTCCTTATCCTATACCTATCCTACAGGAAGGAAAGTACCTAATATAGTTGGGCGAATCCCCCCCCCCTTTGTGGCGCTTTAACTCTGGAATACCAGGTCGTTCACGCCTTCATTAATTTTTTTAACAATTATTAACTTACCTAATTTTTTAATTAAAAATTATTATTTTTTTTAAATTAAAAATTAAAAAATTAAAATTAAACAATTATTATTAACTTACCTAAAACTCCTAGTCGAAAGTTAACAGTGACCACTATCAGATGGCCATAGCTAGCTAGGATACTGCCGTCGTAGGGGTTGCCTGAGTTCCATTCGTAGCTTTCTCCGTGGATCAGAATGAGGGCTGGCATCGGACTGCCTATGTCATCCATGGAGTTTTCTGAAAGCAAAAATAAAAGGAAATTTAATTGTTTTTCAATTAAATTTAAAGTCAATTTTTTAGTGGAGATGAACGTTAAATTGTCTGGCTGGCGGGCGTTAAACAAGGGGTAGACCAGTCCGAATTTCCCTTGCTAAAGAAATAGCAAAGATTGAGTGGGGCTGTGGAGGGCATCCAGTCGTAAAGTTTGTAGCCAAAACCAAATGTCAGCCCAAAGCAATCACCCTAGTTAGCGCTGATTGAGAGGCTGACGAAAAACGCCGCCCACGTCTGTATACGGGAAAAGGCGAAGAAAAAGATGAAGATGACAGAAGTTTGAGTTTTATTCATGTTTTGTATCTATTACAATACCTTCAGCAAAAAAAGAAAAGAAGAAAACTATAATCAAGAAATTTTTGAACTTTCAGTACATCTTTACGTAGGTGGTAGGTAGTACACCTGATAATGAAAATTCGGAAAATTTCTACTCCACCGAAATCACCCAATCAGAACGGAGAAATGTTCCTTGAATTTCCACAGTATTTTCCCGGGCTAAAAAAGAAAGAAGGAAAAAATTATTATTATTATTTTTTATTATTCTAATCAAAAAAAAGTAAAGATAAAAAGAAGAGAAATATTTGAAGGAGGAGGAGGAGCAGAGGAAAAAGAACAAGGAGGAGGAGATCATGAAGAAGAAGGAGAAGAAGAAAGATAAGGAGGAGAAGAAGGAGGAGGAGAAGGAAAAAACCGGAGAAATAATATTGCTATGCGGTTCTTCAATCTCATATTTCAAGCTGTCCGCTTTACAAGAATTACCAAAATAATAATAACAATGGAAATCCTCTCCAAAGACAGAAAAATCTCAAATAAGGAGCAAAAAGGACGGTACCTCTTCAGGATTTAGGGAGAGATAATTGATTAGATTTCATCCCAAGACCAAAACTTTGAAAGAACTTTTTTTCCGAAAGAATTCCAAGTAAATCATCCTACCTACTTATCTATTGATCACCCCCTCTCCCTTCCAAATTCAATGATGACTTCCACCCATGAGATCACGAAATCTCATTTTATTCAGGTTCTTAAATTCTTCCTCTTTTTATTACAGTTTTTTAAAGTACCTATAGGTATTTTAATATAGGTACCTAGATACTGGGCCTTCTTAGAAAGGGCCTTTACTATTTTTTCTGAGGACCAAGAGGCGAGAAAAGGGAGATCTAGAAAATGTAGGTCGGCGAAATGTTCCAATGAAGTTTCAGAAAAGTTCCAATGAGGTTCTTTTTCTAAAAATTTTCACATTTCTAAACTTCAGACTTTGAAGGACTGACTTTATTTCGTTGTTTTCCAAGTCGGAAGCAAATGCTGGGGAGTGGTAAAGAGATCTAGGTTATGTACATATTTACGAGTACCTAATATACAATATATTGACATCTATGTACATACAAAACTCATAATATCAATAAGTTTATAGCACCTACGAGAGCACTCTTAAGTTTGGACGTTTCTGGGACAAAAACTCTTCGCTGGAACTTTATCACTTGTTTCACCTTTTCTGAAAGCTCTTCGAAAGTTTCCAAGAGGTCACCGCTCGACTGCTATCAGTTTTAAATTAAACGTCAAAAAAGTTCAAGATGTTTTGTGCTTGAATTCTTTCTCCTGATCACAACTTGAACTAAGTAAGTAGGTACCCAGTATCTACCAACCAAAAAATCGTTATTTTTCCTTTCTTTGAACGAAAAATAACTCTCGATTGCAAGTCGTAAGTTTGCAAGTTGCAAGTTCGCCCTAGGTTTTGCTCCTCGGAGCAGAAAATTAATTTCTACTTTTGCAATTCGAACGTCATCAGGATGCACTGCAGAAAAACCTGGTGTACTTGTCTGTGCAATAATTGTTAACAAATTTAGTCGGTTCGTGCAAAGCGGGCACCGTATTTATTCACCGTGTTTTTTTTCTCTGACCCAGTTTCATATCTTATTTATCTGAAAATGGTTTGTTTTCGACCGTTTTTGTTCTGGTAGTCTGAGCTCTGGTTTCAGCATGACTGTAATGAACAGGGTGCTTACCTGCTTACGGCAGTTTTTGAACGGTGAAATTTTGAAAAGGTAGAAAAAAATTGTATGAACGCCGTGTTACTCTTTTGATTATGCAATGTGCAATGTTTAAAAAATAGTGGAGACGCCAAGACTCTTTGTGCACTTGTCGATATAGCACGTTGAACGTATCAGTTCTCACTTCTCAATGGTTCACCGAAGGTAAGCAACGTTTTTCGTGATTGGTATCTCGATAGGTGACCATCTGTTTGATTTGGGCTTTCCCTCGTCCTATTCTTGATGTGTGAGGTTTTTTTGAGTAGGTAGCCCGTAGTCGGGTAGTTACTGTAGTTAGTAGTAATAATTACCTTTTTATCCTGATGGGATAATGTTCGTTCTCGGAACGGCTGGCTTTCTCCTATCCTGTTTTCCTTCCCAGACGACACCGAAGCGAATACAATAGTCCGTCCACTATACCTTTTATTATTAGTAATAATAAAGGAAGGACGGACTAAAAAGGGATGGAAAGAAATTCCAGAATAAAAAGGCAGAGAAATATGACAATATCTTTTGGAAAATACATAAAATAGGGAAAAACTACCTAGTGATAGGGAGGGATAGAGGGAGAGAGTAATTTTTTCAAGGGAAAAAGTGAAATTTTTTCTCATAGTATGATGTCAACATTTTCCTTGTGTAAAAGTTCATGACACCAAAATATACAGGGTCACTCAGTGCCAAAAAGATTCTTCCTCTCCAGGCCCTGTCAAATAGCATTTTCAATTGTAGTGGATGTGCCAACTTCACCTCCTATTGTCGGTTGAGGTATGGATTTTTTTCCCCTCAACATTGCTTGAGAATTTGGCCACAATAAAAGAGAGAGAGAGAGACAGAGAGAGAGAGAGAGAGAGTGAGAGAAAGAAAGAGAGAGAGAGAGAGAGAGATTTGTGGAGCTTGTCAGTTTTCTCTATGACACACCCTGTAACTTATAGAATATTTTCCCGTTTTCTTTATCTTTATGACATGGGACATTTTTTATGTGTCTAGGATTATCCCTTACTTTCGATTGACTTTATAGCTCATGCAAATACCTACCGGTATTACAAGGGTTGTGGCGAAGGGAAATATGAACTCCATCATCCCAGGTATAAATTACTGACGCTTTGAAAAAAGTCTCTTTTCCCCACGACGACATCTTTTTATACGTTTTCAAATTGGCTTTATTCATATGTACCGTTTCGGTTGAAACTAGATAAATTTTAAGGGTTTTTTGGGGGTTTGTTACTTATTTTTTTATTTTTATTGTAGGCATCCTTATTTATCTGAAAAAATCTTTTCCCAAATGTCTTTTATTGTGGGACGTAATGCTCTGTTTTTCACCTGGTGGACATTATTTTTATGGGATTTAGACTAACTATTCAGTCCGTGTGTTAAATTTTTGTAAGCTACATAGGTACGGTGTAATTTTCCTGTTTTTCCCAAGCGGTCCAAGGAGAAGTTTACAAAATATGAAAAATCAACTTGATTAGGTACCAACTCATTTTTCAAAATGCCCATGAAAGAGTAGATAGGAAGAAAGCCTATTGGCAGAAATGGTACTGATGATTTTAATTTATTTTGCTCTCCTAACTTTATTTAGATAGGTAGGAAAGTACTCATATGAAACTTTCGTTTTAAAAAGGAAAGTTTTGCTTTTTTAACTTTGGTTTTTTAAGGCCTAAGAAGAACATGGGCTTTTTTTATTCCAACAAGCCCTTTTTTATAGTAGGCTTTTAAAACTCATATGAGCCTATTGCCTATTATAAGTGTGAATCATAATTCCTAATTATCGAGTTAATGGCCTCGTGAATCTGGAAAAGTTCGTTTGGAGATGTAGGGACTAGGGAGCTTTCGTTTTTCAAGAGTTTTGATGGCCTGCTTTTTTTTACTTCTTCTTCTTTTCACTAGTAAAATTGGGTATAAAAAAAGTCCAGTGTGCCTTCGGAATTTTAGGGCTTCATGTTCTATTCAAACATTATTTACTGGAACGTAATTTTCCTACATTATGAGCATGGCTTGCTTACTTACAACAATCTGCCAGAATTCTCATTGAAGTCGACGCCACGTAAACAAATTGTTCTTTTTTTTGACACAGAAAAAAGAATCGACAGCGCCATGTTTATTATTTCTGAGTAGTTTTTTTTTAGTGTTATGACCTCATTAAGATCTCTACTAATGATGTTCTTCACTTCCTCATTCTCTCTCCCTCCATTTCTCTTTCCTCTCCCCTTCTTTTCTCTAGCTCTATCTTGTCTTTTCATATTTATTATTCTCCCTTTTTTGTTCTCCCGTATTCTCTCTGCTTCAATCATTTGAATATTCTTGTTCAACATGCTTGTTACTATTGCTCTCTATGTTTTTCACTATTACTCCTCTTTACGTTTTCCTTTTTCCATTTCTTACTATTTCTAGAGCATTTCTCATTTGAGCATTCGACTTCGCGAAATTACAGTACCTACATGCTATATTTAGTATTTTTACCTATCTATCTAGTTGTTTATTCATTTCTTGTAGTACTCTTTCAGGCCAAAGTACACAATGTCTAGTTACAGCCACGTGTTTCCCTCGGGCATGCTCAGAGACGTCTCCGAGCGTTCTCAAGAGGTAGCATGTGATTGTGACATGAGAATGAAGTACCGAGGGTCATTTTAATTAAGCCTATGACTTTATTATCTGGATAAAATCCTAATGGGAGAAGCTTATCTGTTTAGGATAAAGAATACAGATAAAGCGACTTTAAAGAGTGAATTGTGATATTTTGCTTGTCACAAATATCACTTCGAGCTCTGCCTGGCTCGATGAGTTGGACTAGATTCACTAAACTCCGGGTCTAAAGTCAACCACGCGAACCAATATTGGTTGTTTCTCTGAATGGGATAGTGGTTTGAACGTGTCTCGTGTTATCATTCGTGAAAAGCATTGTACTTCTGTTTTGATGTTGATAAAGCGATGGTTGTATGATAGATAAGAACTCTGACTGCCGCAAGAGTCTTCATCTTCAGATGAGAAATGTCCCGCTATCTTACCTCCGGACTCAATTCTTCTTCTTCTTCTTCTTCTTCTTCTTCTTCTTCTTCTTCTTTCAGTTCTCTCTCTCCCTCTCCTTTCTCTATCTTGTCCGTTCCTTGTCCCACTTTCTCCCTATTTTTCCCTTCATCATTTCCTTCTCTCTCTTTCTCTCTCTCTCTCTCTCTCTCTCTCTCTCTCTCTCTCTCTTGTCTTTTCCTTCCCCCTTTTTTCTTCATATCTTTCCTTCTCTCCCCCTCTTTGTTTTTCCCTCTCTTCCTCTCACACTCTTACCATCTCCTACTCTTTCCCTCTCAGTTAAGTTCTTTCTTTCCTCTAATCCCCCCCCTCTTTTGTCTATCTCTCTCACACCATTGTTTCTCTCCAATTCTTCCTCTTCTTTATCTCTCCTTCTCTTCCTCCTTGTTTTTTTTCTTTCTCTATCACCATCTTTAACTCTCCCTCTTCCTCTCTTTTTACTTATTTCTTTCCCTTAATCTCTCCCTCTGTGGTCTTTCTCTATCACCCATTATTTCTCTCCCTTTTTTCTCTCATCTTCCTAATGAACTTTAAATTACCAAAATTCTCGACAGTTGCATATCTGTGTTGACAATCCATCCATATTTTGCTTATCTCTTTCACAAGTAATTACACATTTCTATTTATTTATTTTTTAACTAAAAAAGAATTAAATGGAAGATTTTAGCATGCACCAACTACCAACTGTTTGTCATTAACTGAAATCTGGCTGAAGACAATAGGAATATAATTATTAGGAGATAAAAAAGTAGTATGAGAGATAAAAAATAGCTAGTGAAAATATTTCAATATTTGTGGTTTATTATGCAAGTCTCCCAAATGTCTATTATCATATTTTTGTTGAAAAAATTAAAAAAAAGCAACTGTACCAAATTTCTATCTCTCAAGTCAGTCGGATCAGTAAAACTGACCCAAAGCTTACAAGATTTGACCCATACACAGAGATATCGAATAGAAGCATGTAGGTAATAAAAAACTGCAGTGGAACGAGCGAAATTCAATTACTACTCCCAACCCAAACACAAGTCAGCAATAGAAAAAGGTCACCAACTCAAAAGTCAGAACGGCATACTCAGAAATATAGAAACGTCTGTCTCAATAATACAAACGAAAGGTTAAAATAAAGTCGTGACGAATTCAAGTGGAAGGTAACAGGCCCGTGTAGTCTTTTCATTTGGGGTTCTAAAAGCCCACATAAAAATCTAATTTAACTATCCATGCTATGCTAGTTAGTTCAGATGTAGAAGGTACCACGCCTGACTTGTAAGCTCTAGATCGCTGGTTCGCTTCCAACTGGGGGCTGATTTTATCCTCAACAGGTAACTATCGTTCTCTGAATGGCTTTCTCGACTTTCTCCTATACCTACTCTTTCTCTCTCAGATTTCGTGAAGATAAGAAAACAACAGGGCTATTAGACTTGGGTATTAGTTATTAAAATGTCCTCTGGTTAATTTAATTATTGCCTAACCATCGCATCGTACCCACTGTATAAACGTGCCTGCGGGAAGAAAAATACCTTAGTTTTATTTTCTGTCTATTGAATCATAAACCTACCTCTGAATTATGATGTTTGAAATTGAAACAGAAAGAGAGAGAGAGAGAGAGAGGAAGGGGTGAGAGGAGGCAGAGGAGAAAAAATGTTTTAGATTAGGTCTGTATAATACATTAATAAATACAAATTTAAAATTTTAAATTTAAAGTCAAAAGGTATTGATTTATTTGCAAAGCTACATAAGTAGGTAGGTATATTATTTCAAATAACCACCTCGAAATGAGATACTAAATTTGTATGTCGTTACTGCGACTCGAACCCTAGCTCCTCAGATTACGAGTCTTTTTCCCACATTGGGCTCTGCGTTGTCTGCGTAGCATAGGTAAGACAAAGAATACGAAGTGAATCTTGTATGAATGCCGTATAATGCTTTGAGTATGCAATGTGCAAGAAATAAAATACTAGTGGAGATGTCATTTCGCTGACTGCGGATTTTGTCTATACCCATAATAAAAAAATTACAAAGCCTGTTTTTTAGGTTTAGATAAATAGACCAAGAAGGTACGAAGGATCTGAACAATTCCTGTTTATGTCAAATTGGCATGAAAAACCCAGACAAAAAAAGAAGAACGGACTATTTTTCATGACAATGATATAGGGGTACCTATTACGTAAAAACTGTCTACGTCTGCGAACTTGTTAGTTATGTAAACAAAAACTTTGTAAACTAGATACGAAAACTCTGTTACATGAGCACTCGCGTCAGTAGTGTTTACAAAATTTCCATCGCTACAAAATTTCCATTGTTACAAAATACGTGACTGTTTTAGATTGATAGCTCAAAACAGCGTTGTAGAAGGGATAGACAAAAGGTTGACGACTTGACGGTAAATTCTCTTTTGAAAACTCAGTAAATTTGTTATATCTATTAGCTCCATATCACCTTCTGCTTCTTTTTCTTCTTCTCCTCCTCCTCCTCCTCCTTCTCCCACTCTTTCTCCTCCTTCTGTTTCTTCTTCCTCGACCATGGCTCAGCATTGCAGTGTCCTCGTTATGACTCCCATACTGTCACGAGCTCACAAGTGCTCTTTTGCTTTTAATTCAAAAAGATGTTCTTCAAGTCAAAAGGTCACTCTAGTGACCAAGGAGTGGGAGATCTGGGAATAAGATACAATAGAGTCCAAGCTATTGTTATACGTCAAGGGCGGGAGGGGAGAGAAATTGTACGTCAGGGGCAGGAGGGGAAATGATTGTACGCCAGGGGAAAGAGCGGAATAGGGGGTTCCAAAGAAGTTTGAGGATATTGTGAGTTTGGGGTTGCTACTAACTGAATTATTATTGTAAGATGAAATATTGTTTGTTTAGTGTTGAAGTCATAGATTTAATTGAAAGATTGTAAAAATCATGGATTAATTGAATGCATTTAATAAACATAATTGGCAAGAGTATTATTTTGAGAGATAGATAAAATAATTACATATTTCATAAATTCCTATGCATGAGTACTGTAGAAAGAAAATCTTGGTAGAATTTTCAACGCTGTACAGAAAATGCACAAAAGAGAAAAAATAGGATACCTATAGATACCTATCTACCTATAGTAGTAGTAACTTATCTATTTCGAATGATATTCTACATCAGTGAAGAGAAGAGCTACTTGAGTTCTAATTAGATATTCATGCAAGAGGAAACAATTCTCTCACGGATGACGGCATACGAAGGAGCCATTTTGAATCCATGTCATTTGTTTGCTATGCGGGACCTGAACAGTTTATCTTTTATGAGCGGAACTCTCGAAGCCGGGAAAGCCGGGAATTCGACCCTAAGCTGGAAGAGCCGGGAAATTTAGAGAACCCTAAGCCTGGATAGCCGGGAAATTTCCACGTTGAGGTAGGATTCAGGAGCGCATTGTAGAATAGGATTACTTTTCAGGTTTGCTAAACCAGGGTAGATAACAAGAGAATACTGAGTGACCGGAAATTCAAAATGGCCTCGGTATTTGAGGGGTTTTTATACTTCCCAAAATGACCCAAAAGATGATTGAAACTTTGCAAAACGGAAGAGAGAAAGCCATTTGACCAAATGAAAATTAAACTAGGTTGTTGAAGAGGACTGGTAATGCGTGATTAGTGAATCAACCCTAAAATGTCTACTTATCTTAGAGTAGATAGTTTCGTTAATTAATTTGACAATCACCTATCTCCTATCACAATCATCACACATTACCAACAAAAGACTTTTACTTTAAGACATATAGACGCAAGGTACCTTACCTTTACCTACCTAAACAAGAACACCTAGGTATTTCAAGACACAAAACTTCTATGTTCCTAGCTAGAGATATCCAACTAAAAGGTCTCTAAGTTGATAGGCACACTCCATTAAATTTGTCAAGGGTCTAGGTTTTCCTTGCCTTGGGATCAATTTAATTTGAAGAAACCATTTAGGTACTGATGAAAATTTGTAATATTATGTACCTACATACTAAGTATTAAGGATTCAATTATAAAAGCATTCGTAGGAGATTAATCTCTATTTAAAGAGCCACGTGGCTGTCAAACCCCACTCAAATCAAACACAATTTTCCTATTCCTATTGCTCAATTCCTAATCTCTCCACTTTCTCAGTTCCCAACCTCTCCAATTTCTCATTCCCTCACTACCAAGTCATTTTCTAATCCTTCCAGCTCCTAATTTCCCAACCTCTCCACTTATCACCTCTTCTTCTATTCTCTCTTCTGGAACATCTCCGTCAGAACATCTTCTTCAAAAATCACCTCCCAACTTACCAACCCTCCTTCCCTCTGGAAAACCCTCCACAACTTCTTTGGAATCCTTCTCAACCTCCCAACTTCTTCACCGAGCATCTTCAAAGAAACCGTAGCGTCTCATAAAGACTTCAGCAATTTCCTAATTAATGACCTGTGACGCTCCTCGGACACCTCTCGTAATGGACACCGCCGCAGAATCCAAGATTAAGGTGTTGAGAGAGGACGAAATTGTTTACACAATTAAATAGAAGCCCCCGTTTCGTCTGTCATAGAAACACCCCGACCTAGTGATTTATCATGGGGTACTGGAAGGGGAAGGGAATTTCCTCCCTCCCTTATCGTCAGCCCCTCTCATTCTCCCTCTTCCATAGCTACCTCCTTCCACCGCTGTCCCTTTGTATTAACCATCTCACGCGCCTCTTCACATTTCATAGTTTCTCATTATCTCCCCCTCCAGTTACCCTCCCCTCTTCTCCCTCCTTCTACTTCTCCGATCCTCTGTTATCTCTTCTCCCTCCCTTTCTGTTACCCTCTCATCCACTCTCCCCTTTATGCCTATTGTTCCCCTTCGAGTCTTCCAGTTACGCTCCCTATCTACTTCTCCTTCTTGCTGTCCCATTATCTCCCCCTCTCCTCCTTCGTCCATTCCTCCCCTTACCACCCCCTTTATTTTCCTTCTATCCCTTATGCTACCATCCATCCCCCCTAGTTCTAATGACATCCTCCTCCTCTAACACTCCTCTGTTACCCTGCCTTCTACTTCCTCTCCTCTATCTCCCATTATTTCCCCCTCCACTTCCACTGTTGTTCCCCTCCGTCAATCCAGTTCTCCCTCCATTCCTCCAGATACCTTCCCTCCATCCCATCCCTTCCCCTCTCCTCCTCCTCCTCTTCCCCTCTTCCACTGTCTGTTGAGCGGGCCCGAGGGCATAGGATAATTACTGTCCCATGAAATTAATCTGGTGCCCCCCCAACTCGCTTCTCTGCGTTTACCACCGGGGCTTGTTCAGTGTCTCCCGGTGAGTGGTGAGGCTGCCTGGGAGCAATACCATTGTAAGCGGCGGACGGGGCTCTAACGCCCGCTAAGTGAAGGGCGGTTGGGTGGAAGAGCTTCTTCAGGAGAACTGGAGAACTCTGCCAGAAGGAGTGTAGTTAGAGGTATGAGCGTATTTTGTCAGAAAAAAGCTGTTCGTATCTGGGACATCAAGTGCCGCAGCTTGTTTTGAGGTGCGCTCAGCTTTGTGAGAACGAGAGAATATTAGAGACAAAAGCGGGGTGGTATAAAGCCTGATAGAGCCTAAATTTTGCAAGTCCACCATCCCAGATAAATGAATAAATAACAAAATTAAAATTGAATAAAATGTCATTATTTATTGTAAACTGGTAAAACAATGTTTATTGTTTTTGTTTGTTTTTCGTCCATCTGATGAGAGGCATACTAGGGGGTTGGGCATGCTGCGACACAGACTACATGCGTCTAATGTAGCAGTTGTTTAATTGCTACGAAATAGAAACGGCGGTGAAACACATTGGGTAACAGCTAGAGAGCATTTCCAGTATTCGAGGACCAAAGATACACACCAGGATAATCCTAATCCCCACAACGAATTTTCACCTAAAGCTCCGGTCGTTTAAGTCTAATTGTCCCGGGACTATTTTGCCCATTGTGTTCCGTTTGATTTCTCATGCCCCCTTCGCCCCCTCCCCCCTTCAGGGTGTCATTAGGGACAGCCCCTAGCCCCTACTGATTTCAATTTGTGATGAAATCGTGCGAATAGCTTCCGTAGCCCATTACGCCAGCTTAATGCCCAAGAATTTACCCGAACCACCTTCCTTCAGGTCTGAAGTCCAACGCGCAAACCATTACACCACTGAGTTTGGCAGTGGGTTCAATTTTGGATCTGGGCAATTTGGACTAAATTTTGTTATGTGGTTTTTAGACTTAGTTCTGTTTGTAAATCGGGCATAAAAATAATAATACGAATACATGTTTGTTAAAATGTCCCTATGTCCCATAACAAGCCAAATTCGGACAGACACCTTATTTTTATCCCTTTTTTTCGACAAACGAAATAGACTGAAAAAATACCCTTTTATAAAGGGGGCTTTGTAAAGTCAGATAATATGATAAATGTCTTGCAAAATCCCTTGTGAATAAACTTATCATAAATTTAACCTTTTCTTTTATAGGAATACGTTGACCTGGAAGAAAGAAGAAGGGTTAGGAAAGAGGAAAAGAGGATTACTAACTTTATTGTATTGGACAAAACAAAGCGCTATATGTATATGTAGACGGCATTTGTAATTGGCATTGGCCATTTGTTTTAAAGGTGTAGAGGAATTTACCCGAACCACCTTCCTTCAGGTCTGAAGTCCAACGCGCAAACCATTACACCACTGAGTTTGGCAGTGGGTTCAATTTTGGATTTGGACAATTTGGACTAAATTTTGTTATGTGGTTTTTAGACTCAGTTCTGTTTGTAAATCGGGCATAAAAATAATAATACGAATACATGTTTGTTAAAATGTCCCTATGTCCCATAACAAGCCAAATTCTGACAGACACCTTATTTTTATCCTTTTTTTTTCGACAAACGAAATAGACTGAAAAAATACCCTTTTACAAAGGCCCCTCGTTTCGTAAAGTCAGATAATATGATAAATGTCTTGCCAAATCCCTTGTGAATGAACTTATCATAAATTTAACCTTTTCTTTTATAGGAATACGTTGACCTGGAAGAAAGAAGAAGGGTTAGGAAAGGGGAAAAAAGGTTTACTTTATTGTATTGGACAAAACAAAGCGCTATATGTATATGTAGACGGCATTTGTAATTGGCATTGGCCGTTTGTTTTAAAGGTGTACAGATACATGAAAAGAGAATAAACAAGCAGGTCAATACACTGTGTAACTGGAGTTGGTTCTATAGGTTGAAAAAGCCCCGAGGCACACCAGGGTCCCACAAAGATAAAGAAAGTAAAAAGAAATTTGAAGGACTTTGAGAGAGGGTACTGTAACTGCTAAGGTCTTATCGTCTCGAAAGCGAAGAGAGAAGGAAGACAGGATA
Organism: Diaphorina citri; assembly: GCF_000475195.1. Taxonomy (NCBI): domain Eukaryota; kingdom Metazoa; phylum Arthropoda; class Insecta; order Hemiptera; family Psyllidae; genus Diaphorina; species Diaphorina citri. The sequence continues at coordinate 50,584 of NW_007377528.1, read as the reverse complement.
AGAGAAAGCCAGCCTTTCCGAGAACGAACATTTTCTGTTTAGTGTTGACGATAAAATCCGTCCTAGGCAGCCCTGGGAATCGAACCCGCGACCTAGCACTTACAAGGTAGACACCTTACCCACCAAGCTAACTAGGTTGGCTCCTATGGTTTAGAACGGGCGCTATCTAGCCAAAAGAGGGAAACAAGCTTCGGAAGAGGGGAAATTCTGAAAAGAAAATACGACCAAATAGGTGAAGCACCCAGGTCAACCTACCCTGTTGAACCATTTGTGTTCAATTGGGAAAGGGTTGAAAAGAGGTTGGAAAAAAAATATGAAAGCAAAAGAAAGTGAGATATATGGCTGTTCTCGTTTTAAATTCTGATTTATAGTTATTAGCTTTCGTTGTGAAGAGAAGAAACGAAGCGAGCTTTTCGTGAGAAAATATTGCCACTATGATTGAATGAGGCGATCAAGTGGAAGAAGGTAGTAATGCAAGACGCCAAGCGAGTCTGAATGATTCCCAGGTACTTTCGACAAGTAGGGCTGAAAATCCCCGTTATTGTTAGGGGTAAAATGTTAAAAACCGATGGGTAGTATTGAGCTTTTTAAACCCCAATCTAGATTTGCAATACATAAATACTTGACTCCTCACACAGGAATTTCATGGGAAAAGACTGTAACCCCTTATCTTGGCGTTCAAAGGGACTCCCAGTCCATCATCGTGATACACATAGGTACCTACCATCCCTAATGCCTCTCTTTTTTCTTGGCAGTTCTTTTATTTTCACTTCAGGTATTTTGGAGCCATCGTTTTCTCTCAGATTGCAGCTGGAAGATTTGTAATCTTTTAGAACCCACTCCAAGATATTGTTATTAATTTGTTATAAATACTTACCTATAGGTATAAAGCTAAAAAATAAGTACGATTTACAGTAATACTATCTACAAGTTTTTTCAGTGTAATTCCAAGAATTCACAAAAATTTTAGAATTCTTAGAACATGAATTTTTTCTGGTTGACGATATCTAAGAAAACCTCCACATTATGTTGATCAGTCGCCTGTCAGACATACCTCAGTAAGCTGATGCTATCAGCTTGGGGAGCTACTGTAATCAAATAGCGACCAGTGGCAGCATTACCAGTGTACAAAGATTAAAAAGAAAACTGGAAATTGATTGCAAAGGGAAAGAATCCACGAAATTTGTGATAAGACTATGCTTAACCACGAATAATTCATGATTTGCTTTGATTTGAAATTTCCATCCTGCCATTCTAGACAGTCTCCCTAGCAGAGTAGAAATGGTTTCTGCTTGGGGGAAGTTACAGATAAGATTACATCATTAAGAGTTTGTGTGGGTTTGAAATTACGACTTAGGTATACGAGTGAAAGCCGAAAAAGTTACGCATCCGAGAATTTTCACAGTGTAAAACCCACTCAAAAGTCTCAAAATGCACTTTGATTGCAGCTCCAGATACGCAATTTTTTTAAAGTGAAGAAAGGGAGAGGGTATAGATATAAGATGAAGAGAAACAGGGGAGTGATCAGATTGAGAGAGAGAGAGAGAGAGAGAGATGGGCATTTAAAAAGAGAAAAAATCTTAAGGGAAAGAGAAAAGGGAATTTAGAGAGAGAGAGAGAAAGGGGAAGAGAGTGAGAAAGTATGAGAAAAAAAAAGAGAGAGAAGCTCTTCATTGATCAATAGTGTCTTCCTTTTTTGTCCTTTCTATCTCTCTCTCTCTCTCTCTCATTCTTTCATTATCACGCTCTCCCTTTTCCTATCTTCTGCATTGCAGCATTCTTACCCTCCCTCCCTCCCTTCTTTTCTCTCTTTCCCTCTCGCTCTCTCTTTCTCCCTCGTCAACGAATTTACAAATTAAAATGTTTTCATTTCGGTAAAAAAGGGAGAAAAAAATCAACATAGCGTACAATGGGAACAGGAGCTATTTTACATTTTTGCACTCACACAGTCTCTCTCTCTCTCTCTCTTTCTGTCCGTCTCTCTCTCTCGCTCTCCCTCCCTCTCTCTCTGTCCCTCTCTATCTCTCTCTCCCTCTCTCTCTCTTTTTTTTCTCTCTCGTGAACGAATTCTGCATATTCGGCAATGTTTTGGTACAAATTAAAATGTTTCTTCACATTTTTGCACTCTCACAGTGTCTCTCTCTCTCTCTGCCTCTCTAGTTTCTCTCTTTCTTCCCCTATTTCTCTTTGTTGGTAGGCATAACGTATGATTGTTACGAATTAGGACGGAAATTGCAAAACAATGTCCAAATTTTCACACTCAAGTTTTTTACATGTTCCTCAACCAGTGGTGTGGCATAAGATTTTCGAAAGGGGAAGCTATAAACTCATAATACAGAATTCCTATCCAGCATGAATAACTAACGCACCACTGATGAAATAATAATGAAAAATATCAATATTAAATTTTTGGTACGTGGTAGACATTTTGGAAGGATTGGGGTTTAAAACCCTAGTAAGTGGTATGTGAGGGCGAGAAAAAAACCAAAGAGAGGAAGGAAAGATGGAAAACACACCACTGAACATTGACATGTTTGCAAGATTGCAAGTAGTAATAAGTATGGGTGAGAAAACCCCGTTCAGAGGAAGGAAAGCTGGAAAGCACACCACTGAACATTGACATATTTGCAACGATATTATGAACATTGTGGTTCCAAACTGTACGGAAACAGCACATTCAGCCCAGGGAAATACTCGTATTGTGAAATGCCATCAGCTGTATTATTCAAAACGAAACCACAGAAGAGTAAACGGTACATTATGAAGAGAATGAGGAGGGGAAGAAGGAGGAAAGAGGGGGAGAAGACAGAGAGGGAAAGGAGGAGAAGTAGAAGAGGAGGGAGAATATGGAGGAGAAGGGGAAAAACGTAGAGGAAATAGAGGAAGAGGAGTGTAGAAGGGGAGGAGAAAGAGGAGAAGAGAAGGAGGAGAAGTAGAAGAGGAGGAGGGGTAAATTAAGAGGGAAGAGAGGAGAGGGAGAGGAAGATTAGAATGAGGAAAAAGAAAAAAAGAGGAAGAGAAGGAGAGGGAGAAGTGGAAATAGCAAAAAATTAAAAGAAAAGAGGAAAAGAGAGAGGAGAAATAGAAAGAGGGAATGAGAAGTCGCACCTCTTGGATGATCTGCCCTTGAAGCGTCTCGTCTTGTGAATTTTGACATTATAACTGGGAAACATTTGTTAATATCGATTGCCAAAATTTCCACTTGACCAAGTCAAGGGGGATGCCACTGATTATACGAACGCCCTGTATAAAAACCAGACGAACGATAGCAAAGTACGAGTAACAAAACAAACAGTTTCAAATAGGCAGGAACTACAGAACTTACAAAAAGGAAACTGAAGGAATAGGAGGACTAATGTAAGAAAAACATCTAGAAAACATGATTGTATAATACTATTAGGGTCAACGGTCTGTTTGAAGTGTTCAGAAATTTCTCAGAACTCGTCAGATTTTTTCCCTCCCCCTTCTCCCTCCTAGATTTTTTTCCCCCTTCTCAAAATAAATCTCCGGTTTCCTATCATCAAAGGAAAGTAACCTAAGAAGAAGGGAGTAAAAGAAAAAGGGACGAATTGGGAGGGAAAAAACATGAAGTGGGAGAAGGAAGAATGGAGGGAGAAAGAAACATAATATCACTGTTCCATTTACTACGTGGGTGCGGTAGTATTTTCGTGACAATTCTTCAAAGAATATCAGAGACAAAGAAAACAAGGAGTAAGAAAGCAAGAAAGGAAGGAACAAGAGGAAGAGGAGGAGGAGAAGGAGAAAGGGAAAAAAGGAGGAGGAGGAGGAGGAGGAGGGAAAAATGAGTGGGAGTGAGAGAGGAAATGAGCGCAAAAAATGTTCTTTTTCAACTTTAATAATGCAGAAAATTGTCTTTTCTATTCAAAATCTCTCTCTCTCTCTCTCTCTCTCTCTCTCTCTCTCTCTCTCTCTCTCTCTCTCTCTCTTACACACATACACACACCAAATTTTATCTTTGTCTACTTTATTTGAACAAATAAGTAAAAATTGTGAAAGGAATTTTATTTAAGTTATTCAATATACCTAGGTAAGTCACACTAAAAATCTTTTCATATGATAATATCCAGTGGAGTAAAAAACATACAATATACCTGTAAATTGGGGATTTGTCACAATAATATTAATAAAAAATAGTACCTAATGCTATTTTTGTAAATCGTGTTGTACGTATACAACACTATAAAAGAGATAATCTAAAAATAAATTACATTAAAAATGTAAAAAAAGTCTCTGGTCACAAATCGTCCCAAAGGTATTAATGTGTAACATTTCACACAGAAAATTACATTAGCACAAACACAATAACAAAACTAAACTCTGAAAATGATAAAAATTTGACAAAGTATCCAATATTTTGTCAATTTTTTTAGCTGTAATACCTATTGGAAATACCTGTTATTACGGTAAAATTGTATTATATTTCTCATGTTTATTACATTTTAACTCCATTATAACACTGGTATCTCATTCGTTAATATTGGATTCAGGTAAATATGAATTATTCCATATTATCCGTTGAATAAACAGAATAATCATCAGTCGCGGATATAGATCATCATTCCAGGTATATTTATATTGGGTTGTGATTGTGATTGATTCCTTCTTTTTTTTAGCACTCAGGAATACACCACTGAATAGCAAATTCAAACGATTGCAAATAATGATATTAATAAATATATATTTATTATTAATCATTATGATTCCCTTTAATCAGTGGGTAAAATGTGAATCGTATTATTGTAATTTATACCATTTATAATTATTAAATTCGATTAAAAATTGTATGTAATGTGTGATTCTGTACCTAATGAACAAAATAAATTTTCAAACATTAGGTGAGAGAGAGAGAGAGAGAGAGAGAGAGAGAGAGAGAGAGAGAGAGAGAGAGAGGAGAGAGAGAAAGCGAAAAAAAAATGCTCTTTACTAAGCATGGATAAAACAAGAATAATATTCAAATACCTAGGTACCTATGCTCTTATTTTTAATGATTTTTAAGTAGGCAACCCCCGAAAGCCAAGTTTTTTTTATTATTATATTATTTTTTTTTCTTCTTCTTTTTTTTACTTAAAGAAGGAGAGGAATTTTAAATATGTTCAGCATAAAATGGCGATCAAAAATGTCAACCAATGCACTACAATTAATTTAATGCTCTGGCCAGCGATTTCCAGATCAGAAGTTCTTTTCCTTCTCTACGTACGAGTATTTCCTTCTCTACGTACTACGTACTGTTACTAAACTGGCACATGAGGACTAAACAGGTGAAAATGAATCAAGTCGAACTTTAGTGTACTTTAAACATTTTCTCATCTTACAAACTTCATTTTCCTGTCCCCTCCCCTTCTTCCATCCCTCTTCCTATTTTTCTATAACTCCCTTTATCATCCACTTTCTCACTTCCATTCTCTCATCTCCCTCTCTTCTTCCATCTCATTTTCCTTTCACACTCGTTTTCTCAAACAGTAAATATGAGAGAGAACCCCCTCAATTTTATTATTATTAATGTTTTATTTATTCAATTTTCCAACATAACTTATGTACACATAAATGTATATGTACTTATGCATATGTACACAAATCTCAATGTACTTTGCCCTCCCACTGCTTGAAATTCACTTATGTAAAGTCTACATTCATATGTAGATATCTATTTACTTACATTATTTATTTACTTACATTTTTGTCAGCATAATTCATCGTACTCAATATACATAGGTACAGGTACCTACTTACATAATGTATAGTGAAACATGTACCCCTTCCCTTCTCCTCTTGTGACTTTCGAGAGGGGAGAGCTGGGGTAAAATCAAAGTGCTGAAAATGTCACTTGACTAGATGTAGGTTCATTACATGGTACATACATAGGTGTATGTCTGTATGTATTATGGGCAAGGCTACACATGAGTTACTTCTGTGAACGGGTCAGCTCCCATGGCGTAGTGCAATAGAGGATATCAAGGCATTTGCAGCAATGCCAGCTTAAGTAGTCTTCTGCAGATTATGACGATGGGTCAGCTCCCTGGTTAGGGGTCACCTGTGCTCGCGTTGCACGCGCGGGAGACCCGGGTTCGATTCCCGGCGGGGTCAAGAAATTTGTATCATGCAAATGATTGATCCCGTGACTGGCTGTTGTGGGGCCCACTCAGCGGACCCGGGTTCGATTCCCGGCGGGGTCAAGAAATTTGTATCATCCAAATGATTGATTCCGTGACTGGCTGTTGCGGGGCCTCGATTCCCGGCGGGGTCAAGAAATTTGTATCATGCAAATGATTGATTCCGTGACTGGCTGTTTCGGGGCCCACTCAGCCTGGTGAAGAAAATGAGTAGCTATGACATAAATGCGCATAGCGACCGGTGCCAGCTAGCTGTGCCAGTGGAGAAGGTAACTTTATATGTGTACGGTAGGGAGCTGGAAAGCTTTCTAAAGAGTGGGGGAAGCTTTCTAGAGAGTAGGAAGGTCTCTAAAGGAGAGCAAAGATTGGGCAGAGCTTACTTAATACAGGAAGAACTTTTTAAATAATGGGTAACTTACTAAAGATTGGGGAGAGCTCTCTAAAGAGTGGGAACATTCTAAATAGTGGGTATATTCTAAGGTGTGGGAAGCTTTTTAAAAAGGGGGGGAGCTTTCTAAATATTGTGTGGGAAGCTCTCTAAAGAGATGGGAGAGCTTTCTAAATAGTGGAAACTTTCTACAGAGTGGGAATATTTCTAAAGAGTGGGGAGCTTTCTTAAAATTGGAAGGAGCTTTCTAAATAGAGGGGAACTTTCTAAAGAGTGGTGAGCTTTCTAAATAGTGGGAAGAGCTTTCTACTGAGTTGGTAGAGCTTTCTAAAGATTGGGAAACTTTCTAAAGAGTGGAAAGCTTTCCGAATAGTATGGGAAACTTTCTAAACAGGGGGAACTTTGTAAATATTGGGGCTTTCTAAAGAGTAGAGAGAGCTTTCTAAATAGTAGGAGCCTTCTAAAGAGCAAAATAAGCTTTCTAAAGAGTGCACCACAACCTTCCCCAGAGAGGTGAGAAGGGGACAACCTCAACCTGCGAGGGAAGGGGTGACGTTCATAAAAGTAGAGAGCTTTGAGAAATTCAATACCAGGTAGATTGGAAAAGTTGGTTTCAAATGCTGTGGAAAACCAGTGGACGATTTGTAAAAGGGGCAACACTTATCTCGCAAAAGTAGCGGGGGGATGTTGCAAAAGTAGCAAAACAGAACTTACTAAACCGGTGTTCGATAAGAGCTAGTCGATAAGTAGGTACTTACTCACGTGGATTTGCCAGGAAGAATTCGTGCACACTTACCTGAAACAAACAGAGGTGAAATATTGAAATGTAATTTGTGTAGGTAGATCACTGGGTATAGGTTCGTTTTCCAAGTGCTTCTTTTGCTTCTACGATGGGGTACAGTGATGATAAAAACAAGAAACACAACAATAAAAAACAAATAAAATATAATCTACATTGCAGGTTGCAGGAAAACTCGTTAATTTCACCCTGCAATAAATTGAAATGTAATGTGAAGTCACCTGAAAACATTACATTTGAAAAACATAAAATTTAATGCTCTTAAAATAATATCAATTAAGATTTTGCTCCAAGTTTGTGAATACCTTTTATGGCTTGCTTACTAGTGCAAATCTAGGATTTCTATTATATTCTATTCAAAGTTTAGTAAACTTTCCCTGACTATGCTTTACCTCACTTTACGAAGGGCAAAGTTACTCGTAATATGAATAACTTGCTGATAATTTATCCAAGTTGACACGCATAATTATTTCCTTGTATATTTTATTTTGAATGATAACTCTGGAGAACTTTGTATATTTTATACTGTTATGTACCTACAAATATTTAAATAGAACATAATAAAACATTTATGTAGTGTCTCTTTCATGTACAAAACACACACGGGAATTGCATGTTTATGACGTCATGCGTTAGTTCGTTAAAAAAAAACACTTTTGTAGTTTTTTTTTTTTTTTTTTTTTTAAGAGGTTTGACAGAGGGAACTGTAACTGCTATGGTCTTGTCGTCCCGAAATCGAAGAGAGAAGGAAGACAGGATAGGAGAAAGCCAGCCATTCCGAGAACGAACATTATCCTATCAGGATAAAATCCGCCCCGGGCGGGAATCGAACCCGCGGCCTAGCGCTTACAAGGCAGACGCGCTACCAACTAAGCTGACTAGGCTGGCACTTTTGTAGTATGTATTTCTGGTTCGTTTCATGTTTTCCAAAACAAAGAAGGGAGTTTTTAATTTTCTGTCTAGTTATTCTGAGAAGAATATTAACGCGTATAAAAGTGAGAAAATTTCGTCTTCGAACGAAGTTTCTTTTGAAAGGTGTGAGATGTTATTATCTTTTATCTCATAATTTGTCTCTTTTAGGAAAGTCAAGGCCTGGGTGATGAAATTTCACAAAAAGGCGACATCTTTTACTTTTCAGTTCCAGCTTTGTCTTATCAAGCAGCTATCAAAAATCACAAGTAAAACGGCACCCCCTGGGCTTTGACAGGAGCAAAAACTTCAATATTGAATAGCTACCCTGAAATTTGTATTTTGAGTTGTGTCACCCTACCCCCTACCTCCCATCTTCATGGATGACAGACAAGAATAGGAAATGAAAAGGAAGAGGGAAAATTTTGAAAGAAAAAAAATCTGGTTGGAACATCACACGATTTTCTATTACATTACATCTTCTACTTCTTCCAAGTTGTTCTCATTACATTGCGTACCCATAGGTCCCATAATGGTAATAGAAAGCAAAAACAAAAAAAAAAAAAATATAATTTTCTTTGAAAAATTGAAATTTCCTGTTAGAAACAATAATATTATTGGTTTATTGTGATTCCATTGACAGCTTACTTATTGTTACAGTTATCCGCCCCGGGCGGGAATCGAACCCGCGGCCTAGCGCTTACAAGGCAGACGCACTACCAACTAAGCTAACTAGGCTGGCCAGAATAAATGAGGTACATAGGTATACCTACATAATTATATTCCATATTCTATTCTATTCTATTCTAAATAGAACAACAAATGGTTTTTATTAACATAAATATAATAAATATTAATAAAAACCATTTCCCTTAGAAGTAGGTAATCTGAAAAGAAAGGAGTGTGTAAAACATAAACACATCACACATTGTATCCAAATATTCGACGAGAAAGAGTAGGGGAGAAAAATCCAACAAAAACACAAATTTCCCTCCTTTTTCCCGCCTGAGCTTTTCCCCTTGTAACTTTCCCCCCTTTTTCCCTGAACTTTCATTTTTCCCCTTTCCTTTCCCTTCTTTTTCCCTCTACCTATGAAGATTTATGTGCTATCGAAGATAACAGTGGAGTTCAGAGTTGAACGCCAATAAAATATGATGATGATTTTGAACAAATTTGTTTCTGAACCCCCTTCTACTTCTACTCCCCTGCTCCCAACCCCCTCTTCTACTTCTACTCCCCTACCTCCCTTCCCCCTGTATATGTGTGGGTGGGGGGATCGAAATTCTCTTGGCATGAATAAAAATTTGGACCCCTCTTTTCTCCTACTTTCCTCCTCCCCTTCCCTCCTACTCCTTTGGTCGTTTTGACACACATGCTTTATGTAGGGAATTTTATAAAAAAAAAAAAAATTAAATAGAAAATCTTTAAAAAAAAAAAAAGGGAAATTTTTGAAAAAAAAAATAAAAATTTTTTTTTTTTTTTTTTTTTTTTTTTTTTTTTTTTTTTTTTTTTTTAGGGAGCAAATATAAGGGTACTATGAGGATAGGGTAAAAAGGAAGTTATGTCTATGTTGGAGTAAGGAGGGGAGTGGGATGAAGGTACTATTTTGGGTGAAGAGAAGGGAAAAAGGATGTTGCAGATGAAGTAGAGGAGAAGGAAACCTTTTCCCCTTTTTTTCTTGTAGGGTAAAACGGGATTTTCCAATAAAGGAAGAAGAGTTAGGCCGTCGACACACGACCTGTATTTGTTAAAAGTTTTATAGGGGCTGAACGTCACTATATCTATGGAACTTCATTCGAGTATTGGGTATGAAATAAACTGCTAACGTTTTTAGTACCCAAAAGTTGTTTCACCCTCCATTTGGAGACAATACCCGCTTTGTCATTTTAGCCTTACCCAGCAACACGGCATCCATCCTGATGGTCATCCATCCTAAAAGTGACTTTAAATTTGTACAAAAAATTTGGTGTGAACATCACACGACTTTCGTCCGAGAACGAACATTATCCCATCAGGATAAAATCCGCCCCGGGCGGGAATCGAACCCGCGGCCTAGCGCTTACAAGGCAGACGCAGTGACGCACTACCAACTAAGCTAACTAGGCTGGCAGTTTGTCTGTTTGTTTCATCATAAATCTCGAACGTTCAGTCCTATGTTGACGAAATGAGGTGGAAATATTCGACACTCAGAGGACAATTTTTCGTTAGATTTTGGGCCTGATCGCATTTTTTTTTTTTTTTTGAGGCCCTGTTGGGGCTCCTTTTTCTGAGTGCGTTCTATAGTCTACTACAGGATAGCTAGATACTAGTCATAATATGTATTACTGTGTACTTTGATACCCCATTTTTCAAGGATAAATACCTACGTTAACGACGTTACCTACTTTGTTGTAGGATACCTTCGTCTCAATACCTACCTACGCACCGCTATGCAATGTACTTCTAGGAAATTGGCAGTAGGATAACACTTGTTTATAAACAAGTACATTAAGTACCAACATTCTTGTTAGCTTTAGAGACTCAGAATTAGGCTGATGTACATGTTTCATGAAGTCAGCAATCAGCATTTCTACAAGGCCCTCAACCATGTCACACAATTTTGTTTACTTTTAGACCAGGGCTTTACTTGTAGGTACACAATATGTAGACTCGCATGAAGATTTTTCCAGGAGGTTTGATAGAGGAAAGGGCACTGTAACTGCTCTATGGTCTCCAAAGCGAAGAGAGGATGACAGGATAGAAGAATTCCGGCTGTTCCGAGAACAAACCTGTGGGTAATCTTCAGCCTGTCTAGGTGTCTAGTTAGCCTGGAAGGTAGCGCCCGCCTTGTAAGCTCTAGGTCGCGGGTTCGATTCCTGCCGAGGGCGAGCATTATCCTAAAGTTTCTAAACAGATGAGGTTTGTTCTCGGAACGACTGGCTTTCCTTCCTTTGACCTTCTTCTCCCTTCGATTTCGGGACGATAAGACCTCCGTTTTACAGCTCTCCCTCTATGAAACCTCCTAAAAAAAAGAGGAAAAGTATACAGACGAGTAATAAGCACTATTATCTCAATAATAGTCAAGGAGTCGGGTATAATCCATTTGTAAGCCTAGGCTCGCTACACATGTCAGATGTCATTGGATGATATTGATACTATGTAATATTGCTAACGTGATCTGGATTAACAGCTAATAACCAGGTAAATTAACTAAACCCTCTAACACAAAAACCCTTCCTATAGGCCTATTATTGGAAAAAACTGGACGTCACGTTAGGGAACAGACAGCACTTGTATGTTATACGTAGAGGTAGATACGAGATACGACAGACAATAAGTTGATCGTTGAACTGAAGTTACGGAAGAGAGTGGAGGAAGGGGAAAATGAAAATAAAATAGGTATCTTCTTTTTTTTTATCGAAATCGGATTAATTACATAAACCCTAACTGAGTGGACCTCACCCACTATAACTTCAAGGAAAAGGGGATCGGGCTGGAGTGATGCAAAATGAGAGGTGAAAAGTAAAATAAGAAGGAAGAAGAAAAAGAAGAAGAAATAATAGAAAGTAATCTGAACAACTGTAGCTGAAATACCGGTCCTCAGTAACAAAAAATCGAATTAAAATTAGGGCATAATATCTCAGCAATTCTAGTCTAACGGTAATTGTATGAAATAAACAGTATAAATATAAACTCAGATTCTGCTCTACAACTTTCAAGACCTCGCGAGCTAAGTTGTCATTTGAAGCAGTTTTGAGCAAAGTATACTCAGAAGCTGAACAAATTCCTAGAATTTTAGTGCTGGAATTCAGTGTAGTAACAGTTGTAGTCCACTTCTTACAGCTAGTTTTCGAGCAGTTAGCTAGTCATTAAAGCCTGATTTCCACGAGTGGTTCAGTGACCGATACAACTCGGAAAAAGAGCTCTCATGGAACCTCCCACTTGAGGTTTTTTTTTCCCCAGATCCAAAATCTTAGGAGGAAAGTTCGTTTGTGTGTAGAAATTTTTTGCCCAATTTCATCGAAATCTGACAAACGATCGATAGCTCTTTAAGAGAGACAGAATAGGAGAAAGCAAGCCGTTCAACTAAAAAAAAAACCTTATCTGTTTAGGATAGAGTTCCCCTTTTCGGACATAGAACTTCGCACTTACAAGAGAAAAGGTATGTCCACACGTCGACCGAACCGTCCAGACTGCCTCGACAACATAGATCATCGATCGACGGCCGGTCGACTATGTTTGGACACACCTTTACACGGCAGGTGCGTTAGCCCCCAAGATCCAATTCATGTTTTTCTGTAATTTTGTAAAGCTCACAAAAATACCGTCAATCCGCTGAGATCGAATATCAAAAATACCACAACGCTTAGATTGATAAGAAAAAGATTATGTTTTGAAAAATATGTTAATCTCGTTAATCAAGCGATTCGAGTGTGATGATTTTTACTTTTTGATCCTGGAAAGAGTGGCAGACAACCTGGTGTGTCCTTGAAGAGATAAAAACCTATTTCTTGAGACCAATACCGTGTCCGAGGTCCAGGTGAACTCTGGGTTGCCTTGCCCTAGGACCCGGTAAGATAGAAAATAAAAAATACCCTACCTACTTTGTAGTATCTTAGTTTTTTTAATTATTATTTTCTTTTATTATTATTCCTCAACTCTTTCAAGTGGGGATGAAAATGATAATGTTTACTGTTTAAAAGGGTACTTTTCAAAAAAAAAAAAAAAAAAAAAAAAAACGAGACCAAGGTTTAAACTAGGTACGTAGAGCTACCTAGTAGTTGTATAGTTTTTCAAGAGGAGAGAGAAAAAAAGGAAAATCAAGTAAAAGCTGTTAAACTAAACTCTGAAAATGGAATAAAACCTTGAAAATCCAAGTCTTATTAAAAAGAAAGAAAATTGGAATTGGAAAAACCATTTTCTTGACCTCAAACTCTGAAAAGTATGCATAATATGCAAAGTCCAGTAAACAAAAATATTTTTCCAGACATTGGTTATCTAACAGCTGAATGATGTAACCAAAGCCCTGAACCTGATAGAAGATACTACCCAGAAAAGTTACCTAACAACAACAACAAGATGCAACCATGCAGTTTGCAAAGGTTCATCAAAGATTTTATCGAATCTGCCTTGACACACTTTTAAACTTGATAAAGGAAAATATGTGCTGGTCAGATTTCGTATATCTTCCCAAAAAAAAAAAGATTGGAAAAATATGATTAAATCAAACGGTTTGATAACAACAGTGTCACACACTGTGATAAAAAGTAAGAAAAATAAAAATAAATAAACGTGAACGCTCTTATCATGAATAATGTCAAGGGAAAGTTATCAGTTCAGGAATAAAAAATGAAAAAAAAAAAAAAATCAATTGAAATTAATTACCTCTCTGATTACCAGCAGCAACTCACATGGAAATTATGTAACCAAACACGTTAGGCTCTAAAAGCATCACTTGGTAGAGAAAAAACGAATTGTTTATGAAAATTGTTAGTATTGTCTATTTAATAAAATTAGTGGAACGGAACAGTAAGGGAAGTAAAAAAGCCGGTCAAACGAATGATTTTTCGGGGGAAACAATTTTTCGAACACACAAAAAACGATCACGATTTTGAATGAAATGATACGATTGAAGTGCAGTGAAGAAATGAACACAAGAACCGTATTACCGTACAGTGGGGACCTCGTTGCTTGAGAGTCTGACTGGAATTACGTTATGTAATCACTTGGTGATTGGGAAGTTCATAACCGGAGTTCAACTTGGAACCGGCGTTTTCGCGGGTCTTCTCTCTCTCATTGATCCAAATTCAAGCGAGCTGTCTTGTTTTATGCACCCTAAGCCGTAAGCCTGGTCCATATGCTATGTCTGTTTTATATGGACATAACTACCTACGTAAGAAAAGTGCAAAGTGTCTTTGAGTGCAATAAAGTCAGTGATCTTCGTCGTCTTGTTGGGTATTGTCTAAGAAGTAATTCTTTCCAAATGTCCACATGTTGATTTTTGAAATACTAAAAGTACAATTTGTAGAGTTCTATCTGAATGAAAGTATCTAGGTATTTTATTATGGTCATGTTTCAAATCTTCTAGATGGCATCGAAATCGGTTCTAGTTCCGAAAGTTTTACGGAAGGAAAATACTCCTGCGCTCTGCCACCTAACCCCGCTAATGACTGGAATTACGTTATGTAATTTCCTTTCTATGTAATTCCCATCCTTTAGGACTGTTTGCTCTTACACCTAAGCTTCTGAGGGAGCTTTTTGTGTATTAGCAAAAAGTCCACTTTTGACGCCATATCTTCTGTTTAATTTGTCCTTCCTTTCCCATGATCAGATTTGCGTTTTGATGATTCACCTGAAAGTGGACGAACGGTGGAACGATTGATAATATCATCCGGATGTTGAGACTGAGGAAAAGCAGAGGTCAAGGTTAACTACCAACCCAGATATACCATAGGTTGAATCAAGGCCAAATCGCTACTATGTATGAGACTGATCAATGATTTGAAAATTAAAGACCTGCGCAACATTGGCGGACCACCAATTTTCTCTTTTAAAGACGTTTGACAGAGGGAACTGTGACAACGGAGGTCTTATTGTCTCGAAATTTTCTCTTTGAAGAGGTTAGATAGAGGGAACTGTGACAACGGAGGTCTTATTGTCTCGAAATTTTCTCTTTAAAGAGGTTAGATAGAGGGAACTGTGACAACGGAGGTCTTATTGTCTCGAAATTTTCTCTTTGAAGAGGTTTGTCAGAGGGAACTGTGACAACGGAGGTCTCATTGTCCCGGAATCGAAGAAAAAGGGAGGACAGGATAGGAGAATGTCTGTTGTTTCGAGAAAAAAAAAACTTATCTGTTAGAAAATTCGCCCCGGGAGGGAATGGAATCCGCGACCTAGCCCTTAGAAGGCAGACGTGCTACCCTCTAAGGGCGAAGCTAACTAGGATATCCACCAATTTTGAATACCGGGATCTATTGGTATGATATCGAGATTGATATTTGTAAGTATTTGTATGATATCGAGGGACACAGAAGGAACCCAGGTTTCTGGGCGTCCAAAGGGTTTAAATCCCCAATCCTTCTAACACGGACACGAAAATCAAAGCAAATATCGATATGAAAACTCCATTCATGCGTGCATATTGTTATGTAAATGCATTATTGCAGTTACATAACCATTTGCATTCCAACCCGTTGCATCAGCCGCCTAAGCACCCAGTCTTCTAATCTGTGGGTATCTAAACACCGAGACCCAATGTGAAGATTATACCGGCTCTAGAAAACCATAGGTGCATCGCTGTGTACTTGTACTGTTCCACTGACGATACTTTTGTACTAGAATTAGTACACTGAAACTTTTTTCCTCGAGTGTTTCGCAGCCGTGTTTTTATTTCGTAGCAATCAAACAAATGCTATATGAAACTCGCCTTGTCGGTGTCGTAGCATGCCCATCTCGTAGTATGCCTCTCATCAGATGGGCGAGAAGAGACACAATACTTCCGATTTAGTTGCTGCTTACTTACATACTTACTTACTTACATACTTACTTACTTTCCGTGTCCGTCTTCAACATCACCATTAGATTTTGTTCTTTCAGTTGCTGCTGAGTCAACACGAGAACATCAGATTACCAGAAAGAAACTCGTTGAAATATGTATTTCCAATCGAAAAACGAGTACAAATTTTTCGTCGATGAACTGCTACATTTATTAGACTCGTGTGGTGTGTGTCGTAGCATGCCCAATGCCCATCCCGTAGTATACCTCTTGTCAGATGGGCTAGACAATAGTCCCATTTACGTGCTGGGGCAACACAACACCAGAAAGAAACCCGTTGAAATATTTGCGATCGAAAAATGAGCCCCATGTCTATCCCGTAGTATGCCTCTTATTGCCTCTTGTCAAATGGGCGAAGGAGAAGAAGTTCAAAGGAAAGTAGGAAGGCTATATAAAAAAAGAAGAATTGGAAGAAAATAACTGTGAACTTGAAATGAATCCATCTCAGTACATTCTCGTACTTTGAACCAAAGTCTTTCCATGTGAAACCTTGACTTCTTGACTTGAATTGTACGGTACAACCAAAGAAGTATGTAATTTCGTTTGGTTATATAAGGTGATCGGAGCAATTATTTTCTGTTACGTAACGCCATCACCAGTTCTTGCGTTGTATCCTCTGGTCAAAGTCAAGATCCTTATTTTGCGAACAAACTCTTTAAAAAAGTCATTTTTGACGGAAAAAGCTGTGAAGCGTACAGGGGATTTTTTGGCGACTTTTGAGGCATGATTTAGGATCGCAATACAAAACTTTCTTATCTTACCTTTATTACCTACTATATTTTCTTTCAGTGAATAATTTACCTCGTATGTAAATTTTTCTGCAGGAAAAGTCCATTTTTTCTGGCCTATTAAAAAAAATCAAAAAAGATTTAGTCCTTTTTAGCCCTGAGAAAAGTTGGCATGTATTCAGGACCTTAAAAAAGCTAATTAACTGCTAATATCCTAATAACCTATGGTAATAGCTTGATTATGCTTGACAGCTTGTAGGTTTACGAGTATTAATGAGGGAATACATCAGTAATCAGTACACCTTTAGATTATTGAGGCTACCGACCTAGACGTAAATTCATATTTATTGATTCACAATAGAAGTATAATCCTCTCGCATTAATAAGTCAAAGTATCTTTTTTTTAGTCCATAGCATCTTTTTTATAACAAACTACACTATCAAAATTCCTTGTTTGAGTGACTGCATTAGTCCCTCAATTAAGTACATATCTGTCGTATTAATTTGTTCATGTTCAATCTTCATCAAGATTTTCTGGCCTATCTCAACATTCAGCTTAGGTAATTATGTAAATTGCACTAAATTGCCTGCTAATTCCATTCTGAATCAGTTTTAATTGCTAACTGTACCAGCTGGTATTATGTAATCTAAAATGATGAATGGAACTTGATCAGGTGTACCCGTGTACCTACTGCAGTGTGCTCAGATTATTTGTCGTGAAGCTAGAAGCCTCTTCACAATTTTGTAGATATCACAGTGCACCTCCTATTCCAAGAACAGAGCCGAAAAACTTTGACCTCGCCGGGAAACAAACTGAGACCCTCCTTTGTGCAAGGCGAGTGTGATACCCACGCGACCCCGAGGGAAAAAGAAATTGGAAATAAACATGTTAGTTCATACTTTCAATTTCTGTTTAAGATTTTGGATCGGATATCCTAATCTGAGATTAAGTAACATTTTTAGACCCCGTTTATTTTCGAGTAGAAATCCCCAATCCCGGAATGTCCTTATTTAATCCTATTAAATACTTATTACATGCTTCATTCATAAATTTAATAATAATAACAGTTCTTATTTATACTGTTCGAACAGCACCAAACACCTTTTACCCCTGTGGTAGGAGACAACTATTATTGTGGCCAAAAGTCAAGGTCTCAAATTCAGGACAACATTCCATTCGTTGGCAGGGATCGAACCCAAGCCCTGCTTACCAGGCGATCGTGTTGACCAATTACACCGGTTGGGGACTTTGGAGACAAGGCGTGAAGGAAAATTGTACTACGCGCGACGTCCAACTTCTAAAGTGGTCTTCCAGAATCGCAGCACCTGTAAATTGGGTCTACGGACTCTGCGGTTGACTACAGCAATTTGGAATGACACCGAAAATAAATGTACCTACATGTTCGTTTGCACGTAAAGACAACGGCTCGCCCCGAATTGTTTTGTTTTTACCACCAACTCCGCTGCATTTTGTTGACATTTCCAACTGACCTTGTTTTTAGCTAAATACCCTTTAGGGGTGAGCTATTCATTTCTAACGACTCACAACTTTGGGTCGCGGTTGTGTTTTTTGGGTCACTAGGAGGCTATTCGCTATGAAAACTCATTTTGATATATATTTATATATCATATATACATATGGCAGCGAATGTTTGTCACTCGATAACTCAAGAACGGCTAAATATTTTTCAACCAAACTTGGTACACTGGTAGACCTTGGGTCAGAATAGAACTGTATAGTTTTTAAGGAATATTCCTACCAAATTTCAGCTTTCTAGGTGTTGTGGTTCTCGAGATAGAGCGATCAGTGTGTGAACTGTGAAATGTGAATGGATCTTGTTCTTATAATATAAGATACTCAACCACACCGGGGATTTAGCTCTACTAACGGTGATGCGTTAGAATTTTTAGCTATCATATCGTTAGCAAATACTTAAAGTGCTCTGGCTATTGTTATTTATTTTATAGGATTATAGGTATTGTTATGAACATTAATCCATTAGCGCCCATGCAGGGTTTATACGCGACCTGGAAAACCTGGAAAAGTCATGGAATCTGAAAATCGGCCAACAAGTTATGGAAAACCGTGGAAATTTAAAGAAAACCTGTAAAAAGTCATGGAATTTGCCACCTGGTCAAAAAATAAAAATGTTCTAATTAAATATCAAGTTTTTCCGAACGGCCTGCGGCGCATTCCCCCTCATATTCCTTGACGTTCTGCATAATTTATTTAAATGAAGGGGTAATCTTACCGATTTTTAAGTACCCCCACCCCCTAATTTTCTGGCAAACTCATGGAAATTTTCTGGAAAAGTCATGGAATCTCATTCCAGGAAAAGCGTATATAAAGCCTGCCATGTCGCCTGAATCTAGGGACGATATGCTATCCCTGTTTGGTGTCGCCAATCAGATTCAATGAACCGGATTTTGCCGCAGGTCTACCGCAGAAGTTTCCAATGTATAGCGGCCATAGCGCGCAGATGTGCTAATAGTTCAGTGAACGGTAGAACTCCGAAAAAAGGACTCAAGGCCACCTGATGGGACCCAAAAATACGAAGTATTTGCTGATGACAAGATTGCTGCGTGTTTTCAACATGACATCTACCAGATTGTATCAAACTCAAACTTACTACTGCACCGTTCCAAAGTTATGGTGAAACAAACAGACAATCTAAAGGTAAAATCTGCCAGCCTAGTTAGCTTAGTTGGTAGTGCGTCTGCCTTGTAAGCGCTAGGCCGCGGGTTCGATTCCCGCCCGGGGCGAATTTTATCCTGATGGGATAATGTTCATTCTCGGAACGGCTGGCTTTCTCCTATCCTGTCTTCCTTCTCTCTTCGATTTCGGGACGATAAGACCATAGCAGTTACAGTTCCCTCTGTCAAACCTCTTAAAAAAAAAAACTATCTCAATTCTCACGGACACGGAAAGTTAGTAAGCCTATTGTGGAGAAAGTTGTATATTTGTGGATAATTTTGATATGTACTAGTACCATTACTGCATGTAGTTGTACCATTACTGCATGTAGTTGTACCATTACTGCATGTAGTTGTACCATTACTACATGTAGTTGTACCATTACTACATGTAGTTGTACCATTACTACAAACATGTAGTTGTACCATTACTGCCTGCATGTAGTTGTACCATTACTGCATGTAGTTGTACCATTACTGCATGTAGTTGTACCCTTACTGCATGAAGTGTACCATAATATGTTGTGTAGTGTCGCTTCGTTTTTTCCCAAACAATAATTTGGAGGACATCGGTACCTAGATTTGTGTGCAGTGTTTGGATGATGAATTAGTTTGTTGACCGTGGGGTGTACGTACTAACCTAAAATATACCTGTGTATAGTTGTATAGTTCTGATAGTGTGTAGCTATACCTGTACTTCAAAGAGTTTATAATCGACCTTGTCCTGTAGCTAGGTAACTTTAACCCTAAAAACTGCGGGATTGCGGGATTGGAAAAAGGTGCGGGATCCCGCGGGATTGCGGGATTGCGGGATCCCGCATTGCAATCCCTAGTGTGATCACACCTTATGAATCGAATTTTTTCACATGATTCCGTTTAATCCTGGATTGCACAGTTAAGGAGCCGTTCAGTCCTGGATCCCGAGGCGAGATAATCCGTCTCGGGATTGAGATCAACCCCATCACTACGCTACTGATAAATCGCCTAGCGAACAAAGGAAAGCGAGGAAAACTTGGAAAATGAAGTAACAGGATAGACCGAAGGCTGCATATAATGAAAATCTTGAAATAGACAATAAATACCGGGTAGCTGGTAGTATTCCTATAGTACCTTTAACTAGTAGAGGTTGGCGTCCAACATTTTCCCACGTTTCCCAAACCAGATTGAAGTTCCGATTGAAGAGTTTCATCCAACAAGGACCTACGGATGAAAATCGAGGTTGGAGTAACGCGTAAGACAGCTTTAAAAGTTTTTGATTTCCATTGAAAAGTACTGGGAAGATTTCACAAAAAGTCGTATATCTTGATGAATAACGGAGATATCAACATGATTCTTTTTGGAACTGATTCTTGGCAATATTTCGCATTAGAAAAGCCGTTTTACCCAAAAGAGGGGGCCGAAGTAACAGTATTACAACCTTTTGCATTAGAGAAAGCAGTTTTACCCAAAAGAGGGGTGCCGAAGTAAAAATACAGTATTTTGCATTAGAAAAAACAGAACAACCCGAAAAGGATCTGAATTAGGGTTAGTCCCTTTTATACCAAATCCTTCAATTAAGAACAACCACATTTTCCAAACCAGAATGAGTTATGAACTTTATAATTATAAATCTAGCTGGGAAATGACCGAGGCTCGAAGCCGGTTTTAATGTTCCGGAGTGGTAGGGTTGGGTGGAAAAGGCATAGTTTGACCTAACACGACTCCTATGGAACGTTCGTGATAGCACGTGCAGGGAACGAGTCAAATCTGGGAAAGGGCTAGGCTAAGCTAGGCTGTTGACTTAGAGCTCGTTTCGTGAGTGTTTTACAAAAATGTTCACGTATTCTTCAGGAGTTTTGAAAAGGCAAATCGAATGAAAGGAATAAAAATGTAAAGTGCCAAACGCCCAAACAAGACATGTGACAATGGGCAAACTGATTTTACCACAGAGAGTTTTCAGTTAATCCAGAGTTTAAGAAGTACTGACCTGTGTAAATCAAATGGGTGACGTCAAAGAAATCCCTTGACACTGTGTTTACCCTCAGTGGTAGATCGGCCAAGAGGTGACAGCAACGTAAAAGCTCAAATATGTTCCCATTACTGCCCATTGAAATCGGTCATCGGAAAGACAAATTCTATTTCTCATAATGCCTCATTCAATCACAATGAGACACAGTCATTGTAATACCACGTTTTCACTCGTCTGCTTAGAGTCCTTAGGTGCCCCACTGAATTGATCTTTGAAAACTTGAACAATAAACCAATCAACACTGTTTTCGAACGAAAAGTGCAACTTGGCAACCTGTGACTGAACCGGTTTTTGTTTTTTAAAATGTGATCGAATCCTTAGAGATGTAGCAAAAAAAGTAAAAAAAAAAAACATCTCATGCTGACCTTTCACTAGTTTCTGCCTGCATTCAGACCAAAAGGTTTGAAAAGAGAAAAAAAAAGTTGACCTTTAAGAAATTGAAGTTTCTCTCTCGCTCTCCTCTCTCTCTCTCTCTCTCTCTCTCTCTCTCTCTCTCTCTCTCTCTCTCCACCTTGGCCTTAAACACTGGGGACCTGCCTGTTTGGCGTGGGGACAGAAGATTTATCGTCTCTTAGGAGATACATAGTGCACAGGTAAACCTTCAGGTTTTTACCGTTGTAAATGATCTTATGGAATTGGTTGATATTTGGGCTGAGCCGAGTGAGGATTTAGGTTGACTAAATGGGTTTTTGGGTAAACTTCAAATTTCAAGGACAAAAAATCTGGTGTGAACATCACACGACTTTCCTTATCCTATTGAATGATGCTTGTTTTTATGTTCTATATTAACTATAGCTGAAAACCGCCAAAAAACGGTCAAAAACCGCCAAAAAGCGGTCAAAATACCGCCAACCGCAGCACCTATCTCAACCAAAAGTTTCGTGTCGCATCCTTGTCACATTTGACAGCTACATACCAAATTACAAGTCTCTAGCTCTTACCGTTCTCGAGATATTTTGTTTACAGACAGACAGACACACACACGGACCAATGGCTGAAACTTCGGATTTAGGCTCTAGGGACCTCAAAACGTGTTTTGGCACTAAAAACTGACCATCGGAATTTTGACCCGATTACATTACTTTCCTTCCTATAGGATAAGGAAAGTAAAAATGTCAGATAGGAAAAAAATCTGAGATTTGAACCAAGACATATCAGTTCTGTAGGAAAAAATCTCACATCTGAAGGAGAAAAGAGTCCCGATGGAAAGGTGAATTAGCCGGGCTGGAAATTAATATGCAGATAATGCACATAAGAGAAAGGTTAATTAAATTTATTGAAGATCTTCCAAAGTTCAGTAGCACGGATCATAAATCTGATTTCAATGTAGGGGTCTATCAATATTCAAACTCCAAATGTATGTAAGGAACTAAAAGGTAAAAGATTCAAGATACTCATATTGTGAGATGCGAGATCCTACAAACGTGTAATATCAACCTAACCCAACTTCCTGTATAGATTATCAACAATAAATATATGGCGTTAAACCCTTTGAAAATAATGTGAGGGAAAAAATGTTATCCTAATTTTTCGTGTTCCTTCAAAACAAACACAACTTTAGAACTTGATACGTTTTTTTTTATTGTCACAGAGAGGGAAGGGGTGAAATTTTATCTTGTCAAGGTCGAAGCAAGTGGAATTCTAGGAAACGCCAGCATACCAGAACTGTCTGTGGTTGTGATACTTCTGATTATTAATTTATGTCCTTCATAAATAAGTTAATGTATTTTGAGTAGTGTTTAACCAGGGAGCACTTTGGAGCTTTGGAAAATCAATTGGTTTTGCGTTAGGGGAAAGTCCCAAGAGGGGTCGAGTGGATTGAAACACATCACATGCCTTCAGGAACAAACCATTTGTCAAGGGTCTTGGTTACCTGATGAACATTTGTAATGAAACAATATGTTGAAAAAGTGCTAGCCAGCCTAGTAAGCTTGGTTGGTAGGATGTCTGCCTTGTGAGCGCTAGGCCGCGAGTTTGATTCGCGCCCGGGGCGGATTTTATCCTGAACAGATAACGTTCGTTCTCGGAACGGCTGGCTTTCTCCTATCCTGTCTTCCTTCTCTCTTCGATTTCTGTACGGTTATACCTTAGCCGTTACAGCTCCTCTGTCAAACCTCTTTAAAATAAGTGCTGAATTCACTGCCCTGAATCCCGAGTAATCCTGTCGCAAGACGGTACGTATACGTGTTTCTTGCTGCATTTCCCTCGCTGGAAATCAGGATTCGAGGCCATGGAGCTTGTAATGTAAACAAAGACGATAATGTAAACAAAAGAAAATGATAATGTAGAATGTAGGTCATCGCCATCGCTCACGTAAACATTCAGGATCAGGAGTTATGTCAACATAGCATGATGAATATACGCGCTCCCGTTTTACGTCTAGTTCTGCATTGGGGTGTAGACCAATGTTGTGGGCGTGGAATTTCAACCCCCTATAACGGTGTATTTGGGTGCAGAATTTTAACTCCCCCTTGGCCCGTTCCACGAACAATTCCGCACTTCTCAATTCTCAATCCAGCAGAAAAAACATGCGTTTTATTTCGTGTAATAGCCTCTTGATCTCCAGTTCAATGGTGACCTGAACTTTGGATATCTACGCAAGCTCTGATGTATGAAAAAATGTCGACAAATGGACCACATGGAGTCAACATGAGACTTCAGAAACGGTCCTAAATGACACAACTTCCGTGGCGTATCATACTAGGCTTGCATTTGGGGAGTTCTGGGTTAAAGACCTGTGCAGTGTCGAAATTTTTCGGATCTGAAATTTGGAATGTACTCTGCCTCGTGGTGAGTCTAACATGTTAACGAACTGACTTCATGGCTTGTCATCATCCCTGGGTTTTCAAATAGTGTCTCATTAGAAAACTATCTCCAATGACCCTGAAAACACATAGTTCTGATAACGGCTCTATGATAACCAGAGTGATATTGACATCCATTAAAAACACATTAGCCAACAAGATGTCACCACTAGTCATCCAGAACAATAGAGCTGTCCGGTTAACAATGGTGAGTCTGGTGAACATATGGTGTGGTGACACAGGTGACAGTAGTGACTAGGTGGGACAATGGGACGACATATGTGCCCAATTGAATATTGGTAGATTGGTACATATTGGTGGTAATCTTGATGTAAATGAACTGTGGGCCAAAATGAACAATTTGCCTCGGTGGCGTAGTGTTCAAGGCGCTCGCTTGGTAAACAGGAGGACGCGGGTTCGATCCCAGTCGAGGCATGGAATTTTGTCCTCGGGTGTTATCACTCGTTTTCCGTGTCGCGTTCCCTTCCACTCAAGAGTATTTCAAAAATTCGCAGGTGAGAGAAAAGTTTTTGCTTTTGCTGAAGGAATTTGACTTTGTTATTGTCACTTCGCGCCCGACCTTGAAATTTTTGGAGCCTGGAGCCCCCCATTGTATTGGAGTACAAAAGATATTTCCCTTTAAGGAAAATACTTCAAGGACAAACGTGAAGATTTTTTTGAACCTTGAATTGAAAAGTCCCTTTTAATTAATGACACGGAGGGAAATTTTCAAAGGAAAACACATTGAAGGTGAAAGGAGGAGTGGGAAAAAGTGTGAAAGTGTATTTTCCCTTGTCGTTCATTCATTCTGGTGGAAATTAATCATTCTTCATTGTTGTTTCTTGTTTCCCTTTCTTTAACTTGTTCCTCTTTTCCCCTTTCTTTGACTTTTTCTTCTCTTTTCCCTTTTTTTTCTTTTACTTGAGTCAAACTATGAAATTTGGGTGGGTTAACTTGGGTGTTTGACCGGCGTTATCTAAAGTTATAAAGATATAGAGGGTTAAAACAAGACCGTGATCTCCTGAATGGTCTCCCGCTTTACCAATAATCCGACGGGACCCGGTGTATTCTGAAAATTTCTGTTCCGGTCGGGATTCGAACCCAGCACCTCCAGGTTGAGAGTCAGTGCAACCACTCGGCCACAGAAGTAGGCAGTTGGGCCTGACTTCAACATAATGAGGTTTAATAGAGGGAACTGTAACTGCTAAGGTCTTATCGTCCCGAAAGCGAAAGAATAAATATAGGACAGGAAAAAGCTAGCCTTGCCGAAAATGTTCAGGATAAAATCCGGCCCGGGCGGGAATCGAACCCGCGACCTAGCGCTTACAAGACAGGTGTGCTACCAGACTGGCATAATGCAATATTGATTGGGGAGTGACGACGAATATGCAATGTGCAACACGTATGATCAAAACAAAAACAGAGTTGACCTTTAACTGTTCACATTCACAGACTGATGCACCGAATTGTTTTATTCTAATCAAATTGCAAGCAATACCGGCCTCCAATGAAACTCACTGCCCAGAAAATGTCGGCTGCTGTCCAAATAATGTCCCTCTCACTTTTTCATTTCACATAGTATAAATATAAATAAATAAATGACGTTATTATCATAATTAGTATTACTATTTATTTAATTAATTAAAATTGAAATGTTCGTACGTACGGACATCTGTTTTAGTTTCGGGCGTTTTGCCCTCAGCTAAATTTGGCGTCCGTATACTAGTAAAACATTAAATTAATATGTGTGTATTAGTGTGCACACTGTGAGCTGTGAGGTCAAGGTTGGGCAAAAACGCCGCGCCATCGCCTGCCCGGCAAAAACGCCGCGCCGTACCGTCTGTTTTGTGTGTCTGTCCGTGCGATTTCAAACGCTTTGAATGAATCTGATTGGAGGACCGAAATTGCTTGATCTGCTGTACCTAACTACCTATATTTCTTTTTTTTTTTTTTTTTTAAAGAGGTTTGACAGAGGGAACTGTAACTGCTATGGTCTTATCGTCCCGAAATCGAAGAGAGAAGGAAGACAGGATAGGAAAAAGCCAGCCGTTCCGAGAACGAACATTATCCCATCAGGATAAAATCCGCCCCGGGCGGAATTTTTTGAAATCAACCCCAATCAGATTGCTTGATCCGAAGTTAATCCAAATACGCTCACTTGTGGCCTCGGCCATCAATGATCTACTAGTGTGGTTGCTTGTCCAAAGATAGTCTATTCGTACTCAATCTACAAGCATCCCCCTATTTGGGTTCTGGTTGTCAAACTAAAAACATAAACGAAACTCAAATATTAGGCGAGTGAGGAAAAGTTTTCTCTCCCGCAGTCTCTGCAGCTGCACTCTGTGTATTTATGGTGATTTTAGCGATCAAAAATTGATCATATCTCAGGATCGGTTTAGATTTTCGCAAAATCCTTTCTTATTGCACACCTAGACCATAAAAGGAATATTCCTACCAAATTTCAGCTTTCTAGGTGTTGTGGTTCTAGAGATAGAGCGATCAGTGTGTGAACTATGAAATGTGAACTGTGAATGGATCTCGTTCTTATAATATAAGAAGATTTCGACAGCATTAAGCAGAAAAGAACCATCCAAATTTTCCCCCTCCATAATAAAAGAGCAAACTTGAAGCGCGATAGGGGAGAGGAGGTAAGTTCGGCCATGCCTTTTCCACAAGTTTGGCCATGCCTCGGGATGAACAAGCGGGATTCCGGAGCGAAGCGACGGAATTCAGCTAGTTATATTATAATTACATTACACCAGGCCATACAGTTCACATCCACCCCGGGCGGGAATCGAACCCGCGGCCTAGCGCTTACAAGGTAGACGCACTACCAACTAAGCTAACTAGGCTGGGTTTCCTATATACGTACTAGCAGTTTTTGCGGCCCGCCAACTCTCTACCTTGGTCTCTTGCGGCCCTCGGGTGCCCTAAGGTTGGACAACCCTGGGCTAGAGGATATTAATATCACCATTAAGTGGAACAGTAGGCTATCAAGAGAACTCGGAGGAATATATTATGAAAGGAGAGAAAAAGTAGGCAATCGGTGACTGCAGGAGTCGAACCCTAGCCCCCCGGATTACAAGACCATCCTTCTACCTCTGACTGCCTCTGAGAGCTACTGCACTGAGAAAAAAACTAGGATGCTGGCAGCCGAATCGGGTGACTGGGTTCCGGCACTCTAATATTGAACTCTATATGGGGAAGCTCGACACTATGATATAGCATTCCAACAGCCCAAATCAGGGGAAGTAACCCAATAATAGAGTTCTTCCACCCTGAACTTGTGGGTACCCTGTCACCATTTTTTTCTCAGTGTGTGGGTCTAGAATGCTAGATGAATTATCACCAAGAAGCGCGGCATATGTTAGAAAGGAAGAGTTGGCACTGAGTGACTGCAATGATCAGATGGGCCGCAACACTCGCAATTCAAAGTTGTTTTTCCCAGTGAAGGCCTCTCCCGACCTTGAGATGATGTGACCTTGACAATGATTATATAATCCAGGTGCATTATCGTTTACTTTTCTATGCCTATATGTAGATATGCTCATATACTATGTCTAGGTATATCATATATGTACTAAGCCTATACAGTATACATATTCTATATCTATAGAATACAAGTGCATTATCATTTACTTTTCTATGAGTATATAATAGTGTTTGTTCTAGCGTACCTATACTGCATTAGCCATCTCACATGTTGCCGGTAATGCCGGTCTCACGATAGAATAGAATATACAGGGTGCGGCGGGCGGCGCGGTAATTTACTTTTTTTAAACTTCGATTAAAAAAGACTGTTATCCTTAACTGATGATTAATGCTGAATTATTATCAAGAAATGTTGGAAATTTGATTTTATGAAGGGAGGGGTACCCACCCACCCCCTCCCTTCGTTTTAATGAACATAAAACAAGATAAATAGCGCCGCAGGCAATTTTTCTTCCCGTTGAAGCTCTGTTAAAAGGTAAGGAGCAAAATAAAGTTGAGTGCCGCAGGCGAAATTTTTGAAGAATTTGATCTACAACCTTTCAAAATAATAATAAAAATCCTCTTAACCAATTTTTATTTTCTTCACATTTTTTAAATGTCTTTTGTTTTTGTTTTTTCCTTAAAATCGAAATGATCTCGCGGGCCGCACAAAAGGAGCTGGCGGGCCACATGCGACCCGAGTTTGTGCACACCTACATTATGTGTTGTGTGATGGAAAATTAGAACATACCTATGTATCCCTAGATGTGAAATCTCTACATAAAAACGTAGATATAATTATGTATTATACTGGAATACACATAGATTGTACATACATAGAAGATTATAGATAGTAGGTACATAGATAGTAACCGGCATGGTACCGGCATATACCAGTCAAGTTCAAGGTCATTCGATAGAAACAGTGCCTGATAAACATGGACTGTTATCAAGTTAGCATGAGTTGAGCGATTTTCCTATTTCAACCCTAGATAAGCTTTTTAGGTCCATGGAGGTAGAAACACACGACCATCACGTCACGTGAGTTCTCGTGACGTGATAGCAGGATAGGAGAAAGCCAGCCGTTCCGAGAACGAACATCATCCCATCAGGATAAAATCCGCCCCCGGGCGGGAATCGAACCCGCGGCCTAGCTTAGTGTTTAAGACCACCAGCAGATCGGCCTAACTGTATATGGGTTTCTAGCTTCCCGTTTTGAAAATCTCACCCCACACCACTGGGAGTCCGTAATACAAAAGCTTTTTTAATTATTCCTAGACTGATGTAATTTAATTCTCCACAGCCATTCAAACAGAACCCTATTAATTAAAAAAGAATACCTTGTAGAAATGGGGATAGAAAAATAACCATTTGCTTTGCAAAGTTCAGTCCGGTGTTAATTGGTAAGTGAGGAGTCTTATCGGGGTTTCGTGTCGGGTTGTACTTTTACCCAGATAGCACGTTTGCAAACCTCACACCTTTGAAATGTGAACCACCTGGGCATTCGTAGGGCGAACAGGTTAAGGTTACCAGTTAACCCTTACAACGAGGGAAGGGAGGAAATGCATTTTTTTCCCGATAAGGGGGCTTTAAAATGTTAATAAATGTAGTTCACGAAATATTCTTATCTACGTATAGTGTCTATTAAAGTTGACCTTTGGCGATCGATCTAAATGGGAGTGGCGAGGCCTGATTAGAATGACGGAAATCAAAAATGTGGTGATTTTGACACATCCACCACTGTCATCAGTCTAAGATTGTGGTACTTGTTAGGTACGTATGTTAATAGATTGGGACTTTGTTTCATATGTACCCAAGTTGTGTGGTTGACGTGATAAACTTCGGATCTGGTGGTTGGTGGTTAGACTTCAAGTCAAGCCATACCATTTAGCGCACTCATCAGACTTGTGGGTATTAAAAAGCTGAAATCTCTGCAAGTTTGTAATCATGTATTTACGTTAGTAATCTTCTTGAGGCAAACGAAAAGACGATCTACGTCTCAAACTTCTGGAGAGGAAAAGCCGGCTTGATGAGAAAGAAGATCACTCGGAAAGTAAAGTAAGTATATTAGGTAGATAGTTGTGTTTGTCTGTTTATAGTTCAAATCTCAACCCACGCCATAATATCAAAACAGTCTGTGGTAGGTACGGGCGTATCAGAAGAAGGAAACTTCCAGATTTAAAACCCAAAGAAAATCACAAAACAGCCAATTATGTTAAGTTTTGCTCTAATGACATAAGCTCTCAAGTTGTATGTTTACAGAATACAAAATTTTGGAAGACTTCATATACAAAGCTACAAAGTTCTCTCTCTCTCTCCCCCCCCCTCTCTCTCTTTCTCTCTCTCTCTCTCTAAAATCCGCCCCGGGCGGGAATCGAACCCGCGGCCTAGCGCTTACAAGGCAGACGCACTACCAACTAAGCTAACTAGGCTGGCTGGGCTTAAATTGATCTCGCGATTTAGCACTTACAAGGGAGACGCGCTACCAACCAAGCTAACTGGGCTGGCTCTTGAACTCTGGATTGACTGAAAGCTCTCGGCTCTCTGTGGTAAGATCAGACATTCAAGAGTTCTTTTCTTAGCGGAGGACATGGATACTGCTAAAGCTTCATCGTAGATGCTTCGTTTAATGTGTGATTCATTGACCAGAGTATGATGTATAATTGGAAACCAGAATCCATGAGACTATTGACTCTCTCTGGATATGCCGGTCCATAAGTAACCAATCGGTGGGCGCTGGGGAAACAAAATCGCCTATCGACCATTTCTTCTTCGTCTGAAGTATCGTTCCCACGTGAGCTCATGTCACACTAATTACAGCTATCACTCACCTCTTAATAGAATATTCAGGAATGCCAATGACGGCGATTTTAGTTTAAATTACATTTAAGCACCTACTCTTTATTACTTTTTACTTTCCTTTTATATTTAATTTTATTATTTTTTTTCTACTGTATTTGACTGTTGTTTATGTTTGTTTAGTTTTAGTGTATTTTTTTCCATTGTCATTTTTGTATAAAGGGTTAGTCCCGTAAATAAATAAATAAATAGAACCACTTGTCATTCGGAAAAATCGTGTCGTGAGTAAATGGGAACACTCTCATTTAAATTACATTACCTACAGGACATTCGAGGGATAAAATCGAATGGAAGGGGAACGGCTCTTAAGGGTCCATAAAATCCGCCCCGGGCGGGAATCGAACCCGCGGCCTAGCGCTTACAAGGCAGACGCACTATCAACTAAGCTAACTAGGCTGGCAGACGAAGAATTAGAAGAGGTTATAAATTGTATGAAATATCTTCCCAGCATCCAGCACCCATCATATTCTCCGACTTGGCGGTTCTCACCACTATCCCGTTTTCGCATCATGTTTTCCGATTTTCATTTGCGCAACGGATCAGGTTTTTGTCGTGCAATTTATGAGAGTTCTGAGCTCTGGGGTCTGAAAAAATACCGTGGGGGTGACAATGTACGGTAAGTAAGAAGGTTGGAAAAGCTCACAGAGTTCTGTAAATAAGTCAGCGGTTAGGAACAACAGTGTTCAACGATTTGTTTGAAGAGGTTTGATAGAGGGCTGAGGTCTCTTGGTCCCGAAAGAGAAGGACAGGATAGGAAAAAGCCAGCCGTTCCGAGAACGAACCTTATCTGTTTTTTATAAAGTCCACCCTGGCGGAAAATAAGCCCACTCCTTTTTTTATACCTCCACCTCAACCAAATGTGAAAAAAGCTGTTTTCACCTCACTCGGACAGTAGAACAAGTCATCCAGTTGGATTCATCAGATGGTCATCCATCCGAATACTAACCACGGTCAACGTTGCTTAACTTCAGTGATCCACAAGGAACTGGTGTATTCAACGTGCTATAGCCGCTGGCAGAGATAGCATCATGAGTAGTGTGTAGAACTTTCTAATGGAAAAAGCTCTAAGATAATAGAAAATCACAAAATATAGATTATACGTAAAAATAATAAGAATAAGTAAGAAAGTAGATATAAAGGGTGTCCCAATAAGAACGCAAGATTTGAAAGGGTTATAACTTTTTATGTGCTGTTTTCTCTTGTCCAATCTTTGACAGACTGATTGCTGATTGTACCTAAACATATCAAAATTACCTAGTCATCATGGAGTCTAAACCTGTTCAACAACGCGTTAGCATAATAAAATCGACACAAATACATGATCACTTTTGCGCGAGCATTTTCCAAGTCAAAATCGTGTCATTTTCCGTTTTTCTGACGAGAAATGGCCTCCATGATCATGTAATTATTTTACCCCCCCCTAGACTATTTTTTGTGAGGGTATCTAAAGTCACAGGTTTACACCAACAAACCCACAATCTTTGAAGCATTGAAAGTTGAAAGGTGAAATTGAAAGTTGCGTCAACGAGATACAGCCTGATTTCCTCGAATTTGTCATCGAAAATTTTGTCGAAAGGAAATTAATGTAGGTACCATCAAAGTCGAGGAAGTTATTTATGTGATTATTGTTTCATACAAAACTTCAGAATGTTTAGGTACTTCTCAAATCATCTAAGAAGTCCATTTTATTCCATGGAGAACCATGCTTTATTAAGCAATCAAATCTTACGTTCTTATTGGGACACCCTTTAGTAATGTGTACCTACCTATACACAAGTATATCCTTGGTTCAGGGCCAGTATTAGGGTCCTATAACGTTTATTAGGGTCCTAGGTATAGGATCTTAGTCCCTATATACGTACAATACAATACAATACAATGCAATACAATACAATACAATACAATGCAATACAATACAATACAATACAATACAATACAATACAATACAATACAATACAATACAATACAATACAATACAATACAATGCGATGCAATACAATACAATGCAATACAATACAATACAATGTAAAATTCCATACCTCGGCTGGGATTGAACCCACGCCCTCCTGTTTACCAGGCGAGCGCCTTGACCACTACACCACCGAGGTAGGTCGAGTAGTGTATTTCTACCTAAAATATTATCCAAAACTTACGTATTTACCTCTACACCTGTTGATTCTCAGGGTTGTGGGTTCGAATCCCGTCCGGGGCGAAAATTATCCCATACAGGTAAGTTTCGTCCCCAAGAACGGCTGAAAGGTAGTGCGCCTGCCTGGAAAGTGCCAAGGCCGCGGATTCGACCTGCGAAACTTTCTCCTATCCTGTCCTTCTTCTCTCTTTGGTTTCGGGACGATAAGACCTGTGTTATTACAGTTCTCTCTATCAAACTTCTTGAAAAAAGTGACTTCTTTGAGATCTAACTCTTTTCCTCTCAAGTTAATTGTCCAATCAGACTTATCTAAACTAGTTTTTCACACCACTGGTGTTGCCTCTCACCGGTTTAGTCATCGGTTAGGTACTTAATATGGAGCTTACTATTCATACACCCTCGAGCTGTTTGCCAGATGATTTCACATCTATGCTTCTACTTGTCTCATGGAAAATGTCGTGTTTGCTGTGCTTGTTCAATGTATGGTAAAATCGTCCATATATTCTTCTTTGTTCTGTGTTCTACGAGTATGTGTGGTAAAATGGTAAAATAAATTGTATATTCTTACTGCTGTAGCAGCCTCGCAGAACTGTATAGCAGGATTAGCAGCTTCCATGGCCGAGTGGGTATCACACCAAGCTTGCGTCTTGCTCTCTGGAGGTCTGGGATTCTATTGCCGACGACGTCAAAGTTTTTTCGGCTTTGTAGCTGCATCATCAGTTTGATTCCTAAAGAGATTTGTTTTGACATGAACTTAGGCAGTTTCCATACGGGTTGGGTGCAATCCCAGCAGAGATAGGTGATGTGGAATTTTATCCTCAACAGAACAGTGTTTGAGAATATTGAGCACAATAATGCAGAAGTGAAGGTACTCTTTGCACGACCTACTGTCCGTGTAGTGTTAAAGCGCCTCTTTAGTCTTTTCGAGCAGTATAATGAAGCACTATTATTTGCAATATGCCCTATCGCCCTGCCCATTCCTCAACATTAGTTATTCGACTTATATTGGTAATTTTCCAGTAGATAAAGTCACCCCTTGCCCTTTTCAGTCTAAATATTTCTATTGCTGATGGCATACCGGGGCTATGTCGCCAAGAATCGCCGCGGTACAAAACCGGAAAATGTTGGAATGGGGTTTTGTGGGCCTCTCAGCCTCTCACTGGCAGTGTCTAGTGATGCAATCGTGCAACTGTAGATCTGTATCATATAAGTCATATAATACATGAAGTACTGTATCATATAATTCATGAAGTACTTGTACATTATGTGCAGGACTACTCCGTATATGCTTTGAGAGTGTGCATTATATGCGTAAAACAATGAGTCATCAACCCAAAATGAAGGAACCAATCAGATTGCAGGAAACCCTTACATTGTTGCAATTGAGGTAAAGGTCTATTTTTGATAACCTCTCTCTTTTAAAATTTGTTTCACTGTCGAATGAAGGAACACTGTGAATATACCTTCCCCTTTTAAAGATTCTCTACCATTGCACATGTGACATGTTTGGCAACAATGCCTATTTTTTTTGCTGCCACATTGATCTGGACACACTATAACTGAGCTCACTAACTGAGGCTGAGGGGCTAGAGCAGGCTTGTCCAACCCGCGGGCCGCGGGTTGGACGAGCTCATTTTTGCGGCCCGCGAAGGCCCGCCTAAAAAAATGAACGAAATTTCAAAAACAAGATGAAACTCTTCTCTTCAAATATAGAAAGTAACAACTTAACTTTCTTCAAACATTGTCAAGAAGTAACAAATGATTTTCCTGACGAGTTGATTGACTTCTCTAACTTCAAAGCAAATATAATGGAAATCATTGGCGAATTTGATAGGAGATTTGCTGAATTCGACAGACTCAAAAACAGTGTCGTTTTGTAGACAAACCCAAAGAAATCGCACTAATGTCATCATGTGGTAAGTTTTCATAAAATCCGCCCCGGGCGGGAATCGAACCCGCGGCCTAGCGCTTACAAGGCAGACGCACTACCAACTAAGCTAACTAGGCTGGCTTCCTAGCTAGATTTATAACTCCTATTTCCAACTTCGTCCTGTGGTCAAATCCTGAAACTTTATTCTTAAAGAATGATAGGTATGTACTATGTTTTCACTTGACTATATTTGTCAAGTGAAATAAAGAATGATAGGTATGTACTATGTTTTCACTTGACTATATTTGTCAAGTGAAATAAAGAATGATAGGTATGTACTAGGTTTTCACTTGACTATATTTGTCAAGTGAAATAAAGAATGATAGGTATGTACTAGGTTTTCACTTGACTATATTTGTCAAGTGAAATAAAGAATGATAGGTATGTACTATGTTTTCACTTGACTATATTTGTCAAGTGAAATAAAGAATGGTATGTACTATGTTTTCACTTGACTATATTTGTCAAGTGAAAACATAGTACGTATACCTATCATTCTTCATCATGTTACTTGACGTGGTATCCCGTTTCCAGAAGACTTTATTCTTGTTTAATTTCGCTCCCTATTGAATACACGGATACACTCACCTTGATCATTTTTTTTTTCCATGATCTGTACTCGAATTTGAAGCCTAGAAAACTTTTTGCTTCGCCAAATGGACAAGGAAAGGTAATTAAAAAAGTCTAACCCCAAACATTTCATGTTTTCTGATTTCAGGAATGTTGGAAGGAAGTAATCTCTCACTAGGACCTCACTCACCCACCGAAATGAAGCCGGATACTGCAACCCTATTGGTCAATTTCAACTCCGGAGGAGCCAATAGCATGAGGTTAGTATTGGTGCTTTGACAAGGAATTGGTCAGTTTTAAACCGAATCCAAGTCCAACAAAGGTTTTATTATGTTTAATCAAGGCTTTATAAAGGAGTTATTAAAAAAAAAAAAACCTCCGTGCCCGAGTAGGTATCGCACTAGGCTTACACACCGACAATCCCAGGGTCAATTCCCGGCGGAGTCTAATTTTCTCAACTTGGAGATAATCGAGTATCTACATGCTTGAACAGACCAATGGCGACAATGCTTGTAAAAAGATTTATCAGAAATGGGAAGTATGTATTTGCATAGGAGACGTTAGTAATGCCATGGTACCCGCACCTACAAGGCACAAGATGATGCTCAATTTGATTTCATGAGCTTTTATAATTACCCTCCCAAGAGTCAAGAGTCTCACGCAAACACGTCATACTTTTAACATACTTGTGTTTAATTTTCCGTCATCACTGCTGTCCATTTATCCATCAGCTGATGCTGAAATATCAGGATATAAATGACTGTAAAACCTCTATTTTATGACTTTTCATAGCTTTCATTTTAATCATTTTATTCCCGTGTGTTTTCATTTCCAGCTCGTTCGGCAGTAACAACCACAGCTCCTCGCATAACAACGGGAGTTCCAACAGTTCCATCATCTCACCCTACCCACCTAACCATCCCCTGTGTGGCTCCAAACACCTGTGTTCCATATGTGGTGACAGAGCCAGTGGCAAACACTATGGTGTCTATAGGTAAGACCAACACCTAACCATCCCCTGTGTGGCTCCAAACATCTATGTTCCATATGTGGTGACAGATGGTGTCTATAGGTAAGACCAACACCTAACCATCCCCTGTGTGGCTCCAAACACCTATGTTCCATATGTGGTGACAGAGCCAGTGGCAAACACTATGGTGTTTAAAGGTAAGACCAACACCTAACCATCCCTTGTGTGGCTCCAAACACCTGTGTTCCATATGTGGTGACAGAGCCAGTGGCAAACACTATGGTGTCTATAGGTAAGACCAACACCTAACCATTCCCTGTGTGGCTCCAAACACCTGTGTTCCATATGTGGTGACAGAGCCAGTGGCAAACACTATGGTGTCTATAGGTAAGACCAACACCTAACCATCCCCTGTGTGGCTCCAAACACCTATGTTCCATATGTGGTGACAGAGCCAGTGGCAAACACTATGGTGTCTATAGGTAAGACCAACACCTAACCATCCCTTGTGTGGCTCCAAACACCTGTGTTCCATAAATGGTGACAGAGCCAGTGGCAAAGCCAGTAAGAAGTTATAAGGCAGACACTCTACCCTCTAAGCTAACTAGGATGGCTGGACCAGACTTTATCCCAAACAGATAATGCTCGTTCGTTCTTCTATCCTGACCTCTCTTTGATTTCGGGCCGGTAAAAACCTCCGTATCAATCCTAGGATAAAAAAAATGATAATAATAATTTTTTTTTTTATTTCAATTTATTATAAAAAAAACAGCCGGGAAAAACACCTAATAACTCATCATCTCAGAATGTTCTTATAAATATCATTCTCCAGGCTTCTCAGCTTCTCATTTTCTGTGTTAGCTCCATACAGCCATACCATAATAGCGTAGCTCCATACTATAGTTCTTCAGTATGTTCTGGTTTTGCGTATCAAGCATTCGACCTTGAGCGAGAGAGTTTTTTTTTTTTTTTTTACTAGAGTTGATTTTATTTTTATCTTCTCTGCTCTGGCATGAAGTACCAAATGTCAATTCGATCTTCTTGCCTTACATCTGTTCGGTGTACTAATGGTCTATTGGTCTTCCTATTTTGTACCACAGAATAGATATCCGTGCATTGTAAGAAGGTTTTACGGTACGGTACCGATATTATTATTGATCGATAACAACTGCACATCATAACCTCGACTCATTCTTACTTATAGCCGTTTTAAGCTTTTAAAGCGCCACCATATTGAATCAGGATGGTAAAGTAGCCTAGCTTACGTTTCTTTCTGTAACTTGAAAGCTTTAATATAAAAGCCGTTTCAAGCCGTTTTCTCATGAAAAGAGGACAAAACAGGTCTATATCAGCGTAACAAAGTAGATATCTATGTTCAGCAACTTGGTATCCCTGTATCCAACCACTTTTATCAAGGTATTAGAAATTAGAAGATCAAGGCTGCAACCTTGATTGAAATTTTTTAAATACCTCTCCTAGCGAACTCCGGGCTTTCGAATCCAATACGTTTGCAAATTGCGTGCTTCTTGGCAATTATAACAAATAATTATTATAATAAACCTGTACAGTAAAGTAGCCTACAATGCCGAACAATTTATACCTCTACAGATTGTGTTTATTACAAATAAATGGCACAGCCTGCATAATTTACATGCACGTTGAAAATCTTTGCATACAAAAGCAACCTATCGTCACTTCCAAAACAACACAAGCCATAGTTAGCTTTGTCCCTTGCCTTGTAAGCGACAAGTCGTAGATTCGATTCCCGCCTAGGGCGGATTTTATCCTAATCAGATAAGGTTCCTCCAGAAAATGGCTAGCTTTCTCCTATCCTGTCCTCCTCTCTTTGATCTCAGGACGATAAGACCTCCGTTCTTACAGTTCCTTCTATCAAACCACAAAACAGCCTAACAATAAAATTAAAAATTATATTTACGAATTACGAATTTCGTCAAACTGGTTTCCACTAGATTACTTACATAACTCTGGGTGGGAGAATTGCTTCAGGATTCCATTTTTATTTCCTTTATTATTACAATACAATAGTAATAAAAAGGTATAAGGGACGGACTATTGTATTTTTTTTTTTTTTTTTTTTTTTTTTAAACCTCATTTTCGAAAGAATGTTCGTTAGGGCGGGCTTTTTTTTTTTTTTTTTTTTTTTTTTTTTTTTAAACCTCATTTTCGAAAGAATGTTCGTTAGGCTCTGTTGTTTTTGAAGCGCCCATAAGTCCAAGTCAGGTGGTAATAATATGTTATTGTTTACATTCTTTGCATATGTTGGTCACTTGTGTCCTTCAGATGACCTTTATATGTCACGTGTTATATCTAGATCTGGGCTAACGTATAATGCGTTCTGTCAAAACCATTGGGTATGTCCCATTCATTTAGTTTCCCACTTTGTTTTCTAGTTTCTCCTGAATCATGTGGAACCGGGGACTGCGAATGACGTAAAATTTAGCTTATTCTATTAATCAAACGTTTAATACGGCTTTTATTGGGTTAAACTTCCATTTCACTCGTTTTTCCCCCCTGAGAGAGATTTCATAGACAGGAACTCTTACTGTCCCAATTGAAGAGAAGCAAGACAGGATAGGAGAAAGCCAGCCGATCAAACCTTAATCTTAAAGTTCATCCCGGGCTGGAATCGAACCCGCGACCTAGCGCTTACAAGGCAGGGGAGCTACACTCCGGATTTTATCCTGAACGGATAATGTTCATTCTTGGAACAGCTGGCTTTCTCCTATCCTGTCTTCCTTCTCTCTTCCATTTCGGGACGATAACAATTTTCCTTCTTTTTCTTTTCAGTTGTGAAGGATGCAAAGGTTTCTTCAAGCGTACGGTACGCAAAGATCTATCGTACGCATGTAGAGAGGGGCGCAATTGTATTATCGACAAGCGGCAGAGGAATAGATGTCAGTATTGTCGCTATCAGAAATGTCTCAACATGGGTATGAAACGCGAGGCTGTACAGGTAAGTGTCACTGAACGAAGCCAGTTTTGAATAATTTTCCATTTGGTGAACGCGTATTTTTTAGCTAAATTCCCTTTGGGGATGATCTTTTTTAAAATCTCAACGATTTCCCCTTTTCACAAAGGGAAAACAAAATTTAGCTGGACCAATTTAACACTAGGTGGCGCTTGTAAATAAACAATTGGAAATCTAAGATGGTGTCTCCTGTTCCAGCGTTGTTCTAGAGTTGGGATATATGTAAGATTGACAGCAACCTCCGTGTTCGAGTGGGTATGACACTAGGCTTGCACACTGGAGATTTCGGGTTTAATTCCTGGCAGAGCTGAAGTTTTTTCGGCTCTGTGCAAGAAGAATACTAAACTTAATGAACTCGACCTCGTGAGGACAACTGAGTAGCGACTTGTGGGCTAGTAGGAACCCTGGGATAACACGTCTCAATTATGTTTTTTTTGCACTCTACCTACCTAACCCTATTAACCTTATCTGTTCGGTTTTACAGGAAGAAAGACAAAGGACGAAGGAGCGGGATTCGAACGAGGTAGAGTCCACATCGGGGACTCTGATAGAAATGCCTGTGGAGAGAATATTGGAAGCAGAACAGCGAGTGGATATGAAGCAAGAACCCGCAGATCAGGACGTGAGTATATTGACCACAAGGACTTTATTCGTAGAAGCTTAACCCATCCTTTTGGGGCTGTTTGCCCCCTACACTCAAGCCTCAGGTGGTCTTTTTGTGAACAGGTTTGATAAAGGAAACTGTAACAACGGAGGTCTTATCGTCCCGAAATCGAAGAGAAAATAAAGACAGGATAGGAGAAAGCCAGCCGTTCCGTGAACGAACATTATCCGTTCAGGATAACGCCCCGGGCGGGAATGGAACCTGGGACCTAGCGCTTACAAGGTATGTGCTACCTTCCAAGCTAACCCGTCTAGGGTAATTCGGTCTTTTTGAACATCGTTTTGTAGAATTACTTAACATTTATTTTGTGTTAACATTACTTGTTTCTTAATTATTTCAGATTGTCAATGAACAACAAGCGACGAACATATGTAAAGCCACAGACAAACAGTTGTTTCAACTAGTGGACTGGGCTAAACACATTCCTCATTTCACTACATTACCTCTCGAGGACCAGGTCTTACTACTACGAGCTGGTGAGTACATAACATAATGTAAAGCCTCGAACAAACAGTTGTTTCATATGTAAAGCCACAGACAAACAGTTGTTTCATATGTAAAAGATAAAATCCGCCTCGGGCGGGAATCGAACCCGCGGCCTAGCGCTTACAAGGCAGACGCGCTACCAACTAAGCTAACTAGGCTGGCTAAAGATTGACATTTAGGGGCACCGTTATTACTTGAAACCTTTTTTACTAGAGAATTTTTCTCTACGCATCCTTCATAGAGTTTCGGGAGGCTAACAATTGTCAGGAGTTTGAACTTAAATCAGGAAGGGAAGCCCCTATTTTAACACGAAACATGTGTACGTATACGTACATTGTACATAAACATAACTACTTATAGGATGTTTTCATGAAAACGTCAGGTCGGGTTAAGATTCTCCGAGCATTCACATGGAAGGAAACACGACAATGTCAATTTTAATTAATTATAGCAATTTATTGTTTGGGCGAGTAGATGCAGTTCATGTAGAAGATTGTAGACCCTACTATAACTATTCTATATTGTAGACTCTACAACATCATTCTATTCTGTATTGTAGATCCTCAGAGAGTGAGGCCACTTGGGCATGGGTGCCTGTTAGGTTAGGGCATGGGTGCCCAACCTAAGTAGATAGTGTATTAGCTGTACTAGTGAAAGCGCTGTGAACTCAGGAGGTTGCGGGTTCAAGTCCAAGTCAAGTCAGAAAAAAAAGAAGACAAAAACATCAATGATGAAAATATGATTACGTCTCCGAGCAAGCTCCGAACAGTCTCAAAGCGTGCTCCATACAAACAATCCAACACACACCTATAGTTCCGGAACTGTATGGCGTTCTCTGCCACCTAACCACGTTAAACATTGGCACACTGGTGCTGCCTAGCGGATGCACAGTGCAGTTTAGACGGAAGCAGAACTGCAGTAATGACCTTGACAGTGAGCCACGTGACACGATGCACTCTGATGCATCTCAACAATAACACCATGCTAGATGTAGAATAAATAGGTATACTGGATTCTGGATCTGGATTCTCTGTTCATGCCATCCATACTCGTAGAATAGAAGTAGAATATATTTATTTATTTGTAAATACAAACCAAATTGGTATCTTACATTGTCAATACATAGAGTTAGAGACAGAAAGAAGGTAAACACAACTAGAAAATATCTACATAGATAAGAACTTGAAAACTAAATTATTAGAACTAAAAAACAAAGTCAACTATGAACAAAATAATGTGGTAGTTTTTCAACATTAGAGACGAAAGTTGAAGTCTGCCATGAAGTCATTAAGGAATTCGTTAAAGTTATAGAAGGTTTTATTTATTAGAAATTCCCTAACATGTTTTTTGAAGGTCTCTGCTTATACTGCCAGAATGAGACTGAAAAGTCTCTTTACTCCCGCAGTCTAGAGGGATAGACCAAAGACTTTTTTTTATCCTGAACGGGGCGGATTTTATCCTGAACGGACAAGGTTCGGTCTCGAAACGCCTGGCTTTCTACCATCCTGTCTTTCTTTTCTCCTTCGCGACGATAAGACCTCGGCAGGTACAGCTCCCTCTATACAACCTCTTTTTTTTAAGATCTCCATCAGAACTCCATGATTGTGGTGCATAAATAAAAGCACAAACCCCCGTGTTGGGAATGACCTTTGCATTTAACAGTAGAAGGGAAAAAAGAAAATCCGTTCACTCTAGCTTCTTATTTATGTAATTGCACTGCAAGTTATTTATTATTTAGGTTTTCTATTTGCAGACTCAGGCAAAAAAACACAAGAGTTCAAGTTGAATTAGCACGGAAGCTAGAAATAAAACTGAAACAAATCAATACTGCTGCTGATGATGATAATGATAATAGTAATACTCTTGATGATCACGATGATGATAATTCTATTGCTGATAATGATGATGCTGATGTTAGTTTTGATTATAATAAACTAGGAATAGAATAAAGTGCATGTTGAATGCGCTTAGTAAGTCAGTTTTAAAAGTAAACACAAAGATTGAGTTAATTCTGCTAAGGGAAGAAGTAAATTTCCTTCCCTCTTTGGTCCTGATGGGATAAAATGGAACTCAAGCTGGTCCTGATGGGATAAAATGGAACTCAAGCTGGTCCTCTGTTGTATAACCGAGCTTATTCATAGCTAGATTTTTTTTTAAAGAGGTTTGACAGAGGGAACTGTAACTGCTAGGTATTATCGTCCCGAAATCGAAGAGAGAAGGAAGACAGGACGAGTAGCTTGAGAAGTTGGGCTAGACAGTCCTGATGCCACTCGGAGTTCCCTTGCAGAACACCTGTGAGGGGAACGAGAAAACTGCTGTCAAGAGATACTGAATTGTGTAAAATTAAAAGGCTGATAGATTTTTTACTTTTTAGTCCGTCCTTCCTTTATTTTTTTAAATCTCACATTGGCACTCTTTACTTGTGACACATCAATACATCATATAAAAGATCTTGAAATACGCATTATTTTGGTGCGAAATCTGAGTTGGATCCGACAACCAGGGCCGGGGTAAAAACTTTCCAAGATTTTATATTCGCCCAGCTTTTTTTACTCCTGAAGGAAACACCCATGGGATGTCAATGTTGACCTTTAAAAGAGTTTTACTTTATTAATTTAGTGTTTAGTGTAATCAATAATAACATGCGTGGTTAAATGAACAAAGAGAGTTATTTCCCATTAATAGAGCTTCATAGACCTACTTTAATGATTTCCCATTAATAGAGCTTCATAGACCTACATTAAAAATGTCTTTTCTTTGTGTTACTATATCACAACTTTGGTGCTCACTGCAGCATTGTAGGATTTTTCCAAATACATATATCGCAATAATCCAGCTCCCAATTACCACCTACCATGCTGGCACCGGTCGCTATGCGCATTTATATTACATAGCTACTCATTTTCCTCACGAGGCTGAGTGGGCCCCGTAACGGCCAGTCACGGAATCAATCATTTGCATGATACAAATTTCTTGACCCCGCCGGGAATCGAACCCGGGTCTCCCGCGTGCAAGGTGAGCGCAGTGACCACTACGCCATGGGAGCTGACTATTCTAAAACATGGTTTCATTTTCTTTTCGACAGGACTGAAATGTCTGGAGCACCTATTCTTCTATCGACTCATTGGTGA
Organism: Diaphorina citri; assembly: GCF_000475195.1. NCBI lineage: Eukaryota > Metazoa > Arthropoda > Insecta > Hemiptera > Psyllidae > Diaphorina > Diaphorina citri. Next base: position 7,370 of record NW_007377528.1, on the reverse strand, counting down.
CTCACCTATCGACACTTTCCTTATGGAGATGCTGGAGTCGCCGCCCGAACCCTAGACTAGGAGGCGAGTACTAGAACCGCAAGCCAAACTCTTGACTGGGAGCCAAGTGCAGGGGACGGCAAACATCGAAACAATTAGAAGTATGTGAAGCCAGCCTAGTTAGCTTAGTTGGTAGTGCGTCTGCCTTGTAAGCGCTAGGCCGCGGGTTCGATTCCCGCCCGGGGCGGGGATAATGTTCGTTCTCGGAACGGCTGGCTTTCCTCCTATCCTGTCTTCCTTCTCTCTTCGATTTCGGGACGATAAGACTTCTATTGTAAGCGCTAGGCCGCGGGTTCGATTCCCGCCCGGGGCGGATTTTATCCTGATGGGATAATGTTCGTTCTCGAGGCGGTAAGCGCTAGGCCGCGGGTTCGATTCCCGCCCGGGGCGGATTTTATCCTGGATAATGTTCGTTCTCGGAACGGCGCTAGACCCGGGTTCGATTCCCGCCCGGGGCGGATTTTATCCTGATGGGATAATGTTCGTTCTCGGAACGGCTGGCTTTCGTCCTACGGCATAAATTAAGTTAAGGTTCAGCCAGCCTAGCTAGCTTAGTTGGTAGTGCGTCTGCCTTGTAAGCGCTAGGCCACTGGGCTCGATTCCCGCCCGAGGCGGATTTTATCCTGATGGGATAATGTTCGTTCTCGGAACGGCTGGCTTTCTCCTATCCTCGATTCCCGCCCGGGCGGATTTTATCCTGATGGGATAATGTTTGTTCTCGGAACGGCTGGCTTTCTCCTATCCTGTCTTCCTTCTCTCTTTGCCAGCCTAGTTAGCTTAGTTGGTAGTGCGTCTGCCTTGTAAGCGCTAGGCCGCGGGTTCGATTCCCGCCCGGGGCGGGGATAATGTTCGTTCTCGGAACGGCTGGCTTTCCTCCTATCCTGTCTTCCTTCTCTCTTCGATTTCGGGACGATAAGACTTGATAATGTTCGTTCTCGGAACGGCTGGCTTTCTCCTATCCTGTCTTCCTTCTCTCTTCGATTTCGGGACGATAAGACCTTGGCAGTTACAGTTCTCTCTGTCAAACCTCTTAAAAAAAAAAAAAAAGTATGTGAAGAGATGGATGTCACTTGCCAGAATTTTTGAAGAGGTTTGATAGAGGGAACCCGGGAACTTTAACGAAGGTCTTATCGTACCAAAAGCTAAGAGAGGAGGAACTGACAGGATAAGAGAAAGCCAGTCGGTCCGAGAACTGACCTTATCTGTTTAGAATAAAATTCGTCTTATTATTCCTACCTCCAACAACTGGACATCTACCATATGATATAACCGAGGACCGGCGCGAACGACCTTAACATATGTGTTAAAGCGCCTAATCGAAAAAAAAAATCGTCTTTGCCGAGAATCGAACGTACGACCTAGCACTTACAAGACAGGCTACCTAACTTCTTTAAGGTGTTCTGTGGTTCCCCATGTTGTCTCAGTTATTGGATGTTTTTCTATGGGTAATTTTTCAAACCCATAGAAATGAAATATGGGTACTATTGAAACAGTTGTACAATACGAGGCAGAGTGAAATGTAGTTTGTATTTGTAAATCCGAGGCTTTTTTTTAATGCTGAAATATCTTGAATCAAACTGATTTTTGAACATTTTTGAATAATAAAATGAAAATAAAATCAAATTAAAGCTGACCGTCATAGTTAAAACTAAAACGCCTAATCAGGGAAAAAAAAAAAAAAAAAAAAAAAAAAAAAAAAAAAACGAACAATAAAACTGACCGGGTATTTTCTTTATTCACAGGTTTGGTTGTGATATTTTGAGGTTTGGTCATATTCATTTTATTTAGCATCCAAACAAACCTGATCTAAACTCAGCAAAAATTAATAATTTCGAAATATTCACCTATTTAGCATAAAAAACGCCTTTTCACGAACAATTTTCAACCTAATTTAAGTAGGTACGTTCAAATTCCCTAATATAGTATTGACGACCTTTTCCATGTTTTCTTTTTCCGCTTAACATCCCCACATTTTTACCTGTATAGAAAATACTTTTGTTTACATAATGTGCATTACGATTTTGTCTTCTTTTTTAAAAATTTAATTTTTATATTATTTTTTACTAAGGTGCTTCCTGCATCTGATTTTCATGTATATTTTCAATGTCTTTCTTCCCATTGCAATTTTCGATATTTTTTAATTTTAACTGATTTTTATACGAAAGTATAAACTGCATATCATGTGCAACACTATTGTTCGTAGCTTTTGGGCTGCGTTTTTGAAAGCAAATTTTACAACTGTGCACTTTTTTTCCTTTTTGCAATATTCCGTCATAATGATAATTTGTGTGAAGTTCTTTATGAAACTCTGTAATAGAATTCTACAGACAGTTTGATATTAGAAATCTGTGGTACATTGTAATGTGTGAGATTTGACTTTTTCTTTGAATTAGATTTTGGATTGTGAATATTTCGGGTAGTAAAATTTATACGTGAATCTTGTAAAGCACAAACGTTGGCTTTCGAACTCCTGTATAGTACGTATTTTTACCTTTGTACATACCTACCTATTTAATAATGTTTTAAATTTTAATCCACGATTAAAAAGTAAAAAAAAAACTACGTTAGCTTTGTTGACGTATTTTATTAATATTTTTACGTAAACTATTGTACGTATAAGACACTATTTTTTCTTGAAATCCGTCTAAAACCACATTTCCTTCAAAAGTAAGTATTGATATGTAGGTTGTTCACCTATTCGTAATTGGACAGCATTAGGCAGAAAAGAACCATCCCCCAATGCTGTCCGATTTAGTAAAGAATATTTCTTCTTGAATTTCATTTGTATTGTGTACGAAATGTTTTACAATTTTAATGTGTGAATAGCAGTCCTAGTAGTGCAATTGCTAAGGGACTGGATTCATAACCCAGGGAGAGAATCCCAGCAGCGACTCGTGTGGTCTGTGCCGTAACATACCCACCATATACTATGTCCTTCATCAGATGGGCTAAAAGAGACACTATACTCCCCATGTAGGTGCTGGGTCAACACAAAACACCAGAAGGTAACCCGTTGAAATATTTGCAATCGAAATACGAGTGTTCAACTAGTGGACTGGGCTAAACACATTCCTCATTTCACTACATTACCTCTCGAGGACCAGGTCTTACTACTACGAGCTGGTGAGTAATCATTGACCGAACCAAGGGAGGTCTAAGTTTTAAATGGATGATGGTCCCTTTTATTTTTCCCAATTTCCCCGCAAGAGGTTTGATGGAGGGACCTACTGAAAATTCTTATCGTCCCGAAGTAGAAGAGAAGGAAGACAGGATAGGAGAAAGCCAGCCGTTCCGAGAACGAACCTCATCCATTCGGGATAAAGTTCGCCCCGGGCGGGAATCGAACCCTCGACCTGACGGCTTAACGCACAAGGCCCTTCAAGCCAACTAAGCTGGCTACGAAGATTTTAGTTCTAATTCTAGATATTATCGATGAGTTGAACAATTGCTATGAGAGATTCGATGAGAAGAAAGCTCAGACAGGTAAGTAAGAACCTGCCTTCGTGGCGTAGTGGTCAAGACGCTCGCCTGGTAAACAGGAGGGCGTGGGTTCGATCCCAGCCGAGGCATGGAATTTTATCCTCATCTATTTGAGAATTTGACCACCTAACAATGGGGCTCTAAAGGTTAGGTGGTAGAGAACGCCTCAGGCGTTAACCTCGCCTAGTAGTTACCTTCCACTCGAGGGTCTATTATTATCAGAAGAAGAAAGTTTTGCTGGCATTTCAACTGGAATTCGAACACAGCACTTCCGGGTTGAGAGTCATTGTTCTTAACCACTCGGCCACAGGGGTTGACAATCCTGTAGTATGTCCCTTATCAGTTGAACAAGAAAAAACACAGTATTCCCAATTTAGGTACTGGGTTAACACAAGAACACCGAAAAGTATTCCGTTGAATTTTTTGCCAATTGAAAGAATAGAATAGAATATACCTTGTTTATACTGCTCGAATGAGACTGAAAAGCCCCTTTACCCCAGCAGTCTAAACAAGGTCTCGTGTCTTTGTGGGTTTACCAAAATATGTAATTGTAAAAAATGAGTAAATTTTTTGTCCACAGCGGGCATCGAACCCGGGACCTTCTGGTATTGTTTTGTTCTACAGCAGAGTGTGACCACATAATAATGGAGCTCTAAGGGTTAGGTGGTAGAGAACGCCTCCGGCGTTAACCTCACCTAGTGGTTACCTTCCATTCAAGAGTCCATTATTATGTTGCCCGATTGATTTAAATCAAATCGACTTCGAAAGAAATGGAATTGGAATTTTGCCCGGAATCCCTTCATTGTTAGGTAATAAAAAGGGCGGCAGAAAACTCATCTTTTATTTATTGATTTTCAAATTTCAATACCTTTATTAATTTATTATTTTTCAACAAAAATAAAATGGCTTTCTCACCACCTTCTCACCCTTTTTCCCCTCTCGCTCATTTCTAACCTCCTCACTCCTTTTCCCCTCTCGCTCATTTCTCACCTCCTCACTCCTTTTCCCCTCTCGCTCATTTCTAACCTCCTCACACCTTTTCCCCTCAGGTTGGAACGAGCTCCTCATAGCGTCCTTCTCGCACCGCAGCATATCAGTGAAGGATGGTATCTTACTGGCGCCGGGCGTCACTGTGTACAGGTCTTCCGCCCATGAGGCCGGCGTAGGCGGCATATTCGACAGAGTACTCACCGAGTTGGTCAGCAAGATGAGAGAGATGAAAATGGACAAGACCGAGCTCGGGTGTTTGAGGACCATCATATTGTTCAATCCAGGTGAGATCGAGTGAAGTGAGGTCGTGAGTTTTGAATAGGGATTGCAAGATAATGTTTTGAAGCTTAACACACCTATGGGACCTTTGGAGGACAGAGGAACCTTGGGTATTTACTTCGGCTCTAACCGAATGAAATCAAGTCCAAGTGTTGAATAGGGTCCAAGATTTTGAATGAATGAATGGAAGATAACGCCTGAGGTGATTACTTCTTCAATTACCTAACTGGAATTTTGATTTTACTACATAAGTTTTTGCGTTCTTATTCCGTATTCTTCGTTTAAATTAAATCTCTATTTTTTGATCTATTTTTAATTTTTTTTGAAAATTCCAATAGAGGTCAACAATAATTTTGAATTGTCAAAATCTCATCTAGATAAAGTTAGGTGGCCTGCAAAAAGTGACTCAGAGTGACAAAAAAATGTGTGGATTTGTAATCTACATAGCATTCGTTTGTTAGAGATGCATTTATTAATCGTTGGGTTAAAGTACACAGTAGATAATGCGTAGTGTGGTTCAGGTTCAGTTTATCAATTGCATTTATCACTGGTAAAAGGGAAGATCTATGCAATCTACTAAAAAGAGCACACAAAGAAACAGTTAGGTAGCCTGCAAAATAAATTCACAAACGAGCAAGATCTCGATTCTCATGTCTCTAACTTGTCCGATGAGAGAGCGTTAGGTAGCCTGCAAAATAAATTCACAAACGAGCAAGGTCTCGATTCTCATGTCTCTAACTTGTCCGATGAGAGAGGGTTAGGTAGCTTGCAAAATAAATTCACAAACGAGCAAATTCTCACTTCTCTAACTTGTCCATTTCCTTCTCCATTCAGATGTGCGAGGTCTCAAGTCCCAGCAAGTGGTGGAGATGTTAAGAGAGAAGGTCTACACTTCACTGGAAGAGTACACTCGTGTTAATCACTCAGAGGAGCCAGGCCGCTTTGCTAAACTCCTCCTCCGTCTACCCTCTCTCCGATCTATAGGTGAGTAAACGTCCAGACGTGTCCTTAATGAAAAAATCTGGTGTGAAAATCACACGACTTTCCTTATCCTATTGAATGGTGCTTATTTGGGTGTTCTGTAACATTTACAGTATCTCTAACCATTTAGTCAGTATAGCTGAAAACCGCCAAAAAGCGGTCAAAATACCGCCAACCGCAGCACCTATTTTAACCAAACGTTTTGGGTTGCATCCTTGTCACATTTTTGAACTACATACATTTCTCTGTACAACATCAACAGAGGTTTGTACATTTTAACCTTTTGCGGACAGATTCATGTGTCACATGAAATCATGGTTCCGCCATTATGGTAGGAGAAATATAACTTGAATCTGGCGATACGGTAGGATTCATGTCCAGCATGAAGCTACAGATTTACTCGCTACGGTCGGCTTGATTTTTACAGATAGGAGGCGTTACGGTAGGACGTGCCTAGGAACTTGTGTATCTTTTGCTCCTTTCAAATGCAGACTGAAAAGCCGGTGTTTGTTTATTATGATTCCAAAGCATTCGGAATTATAGTCCGAAGATTTCCGAAGAAGACAAAAAAAACCAGATGTTTCTATCTCAACTAGGAAAAAAAAGAAAATAAATTAAAAGCGAGGGAACAATTTCATGTGTGACATGAAGCCTACCACAAATCGCTTTTCGGAGGTTTCATGTCTCACATGAATCCTACCGTATTTGAAAAAAATGTTTTGTTTACGTCTGACTGTAACAACAACGCTTGAGTTTCATGTGGGACATGAATCCTACCGTAAGAGCGATTCTGGTGAAATTGATTCTGTACGCAAAAGGCTAAGATCTAGTGAAAAAGCGGTGTAAAGTGAGTAAGGCTGGTGTTTTACGGTCGAGTGTACTGGCGGGCGGAAAACACTGCCTTTACATCTCAAGCCAATAAATTATACCGGTATTACCAATATACCAATTTATTATGACGGTTTCACCGACGTATTATACCAATTTTCCACCGGTTTGAACGGTGCTTTAGGTCTGTTGAACCTCCTCATTTATTTGGGAGGGAGGTGGTACCTATGAAACAACATAATATCAGAAGGAACATTTTAATTTGATTACATTGACCACTTCTCTATTTTTTTTTTTTTTTTTTTTTTTTAAGAGGTTTGACAGAGGGAACTGTAACTCTAGGGTCTTATCGTCCCGAAATCGGAGAGAGAAGGAAGACAGGATAGGAGAAAGCCAGCCGTTCCGAGAACGAACATTATCCCATCAGGATAAAATCCGCCCCGGGCGGGAATCGAACTCGCGGCCTAGCGCTTACAAGGCAGACGCACTACCAACTAAGCTAACTAGGCTGGCGTTCCGGTTTCGATTCCCAAAAATATTTCTCCTTAGCCAAGAAGCTCACGGCAAACCGTTAGTTACCTTATTTTCTAGGACTGCGGGAGTAAACGGACTTTGAAGACTGCGAGAGTAAAGGGACTTTTCAGTCCTCATTCTGGCAGTATGGTATATTCTATTCTAAAACATGGCTTAAATAAAATAAAAATAAATAAATGTCTTTTCTTTGTGTTACTATATCACAACTTTGGTGCTCACTGCAGCATTGTAGGATTTTT
>NW_007377527.1:335831-362294 GCF_000475195.1 Diaphorina citri | reverse complement strand
TATCAGCTGGTTGAGGGTAATGAACTCATGACTGTCAGCTGGTTGAGGGTGATGAACTCATGACTATCAGCTGGTTGAACATTTGTGAACTACATACCAAATTTCAAGTCTCTAGCTCATACCATTTCCGAGATATTGTCAAATTACACCGATGCCCGCCAAAAAGCAGTCAAAATGCCGCCAAGCGTTGCATCGATCTTAACCAAAAGTTTCGTGTCGCATCCTTGTCACACTTGACAGCTACATACAAAATTTCAAGTCTCTAGCTCTTACCGTTCTCGAGATATTTTGTTTACAGACAGAAGGACAAACAGACACACGGACCAATGGCTGAAACTTTGTATTTAGGCTCTAGGGACCTCAAAACGTGTTTGGGCACTAAAAACTGACCATCGAAAATTTGACCCGATTACATTACCTACGTTCCTTCCTACAGGATAAGGAAAGTAAAAAGAACGCGTAAATCTCTCAATTTGTCTTGATTCTTGGTGTCATAAAAACTCCATTCCTATAATAGATAAAGATATAGGTACCTAATAAGTACCTACCTAATAGTAAGTAAACCAAGGAAAATCGTTAGGCTATTAGCCAAGACACGCGTAAGGCACAAGACAAAATAGGCCAAACATGATAAAGAAAATAATACAATTTTGCGTTTCCAATTCCAAAGGGTTAAGCACGTGTCACGTGATGATTTCCTCTTTCGAAAGGGGTTAATGTAAATAGTAATGTTAGTACGTTTCATACAAAGTCCCTTCCGATATACCTATGTCTATTGTACCCTATATTTCTACCTTTACTCCTGCTAGAAGCGATCAATGAAAAAGCTTGCTATCTTAAAGGTAGATAGGTATTCCCGTGTACAACTGCATAGCTATCAAAATAAGTGTTTGTTATGATAGCAGAGGGCTGACTCTTGAAGGAAATATTTCGTATCTATTTAGTTTTCTACGCTTTTTTGGGTGCTATCTTGTAACTTTTAGGTCATAAGAACGCAGTGTTAATTTACGTCGATTTTTATTCTATAATTTTGACCGATTTTTTTCATCCCCTTTTAACTATCTAAAATGTAATTTTGTGTGAAAAATTCAATTTGTGTTTTGTAGAACTAATATCAAGCTAGTTTTGATTTTTATATTAAATTAATGGGAAATATTATCTAGGTATTTTATATCCATTTAAAATTGCCATGAAATGGAATATAAACATCTAGAACTATCTATCTACTTGTTAACCCTTAAGTAGGAACTCTTTTAAGGACTAAGGAGTGGCCTGTGATTTGTGATTGTTTTTAATGATACTCGGTAATCTCTATACCTCTATCTATACTTACTTTAAAATGGTTTCATATGTTACCCCTGTAGCTAACTGATAGAAAAGACGTGGTTTTTGTTATGAATTAGACCAAAAAAGGTAAGTAGCTTTTTTCAAAAAAAGGATAGGTATTTAAAGCATTATTGATCAACAAGCATCTTTAAATACCCTTAAATATTGACTTTAAATATTTATGAAGAAGCATGTGCGTGACTTATGTAGTAATGTGCATGGTGATGGAAATTAGTGCACTACACGCCTTACACTTGACTTTAGACCACGCTACGCCACTGGTACTCGTACCTATTATTGGCAATAAACAACTTATGAGGAAAAAGTAAAAAAGCTCAGTCACATACGTGCGTCCTTTCCTATCCTGACGGTTAGGCGTGGCTCCGTATTGCAGAAGTAGTGTCGTAGCATCGGCATGCCCCAGGGTTACCGCATAGAACAGGGCCGAACATCCGTTTGTGTCTATAACGTCCACATCTGCCCCGCACAGGGTTATAAGCGTCTCCAGACATTCTCGGTGACCGCGACTGGCGGCACAGTGGAGAGCTGGAATACAGAAAGATCCGGGTTCGATAAGTATGTTGTTTGGGAAGGGGAGCTAACACGTAGGTATTTTCTACCTGGGGATGAGGAAGGATAGGGGGACATTGAGAATGTTGGACAAAATAAACTGCGCTAGTGAACAGGATATCTCACAATTTTGGACACGCGAATAAGGTATTTTTTGTGACTCACTGAGATCATGGCTTACCAAGGTATACTCGTATTGTAATTCCTAACCTACAATCGATAAATGGGAGTGTAATGACAAGAAGGGGATGAGGGCTGTCATATGGAAGAAAAAAAGATATCCTTTCTTTATTCTGCCATCACCATTCGGCTACACCTTAAACCGCTACAACTACAACAAAAACAGGTAGGTATCCTAGAAATCTCTCTTTCTCTCTCTCTCTCTCTCTCTCTCTCTCGCTCGCTCGATGACAAGAAAATGCTACCACGTTATGTACAAAGTAAACCAACATTCCTTTCAGGAATTAAAGAGGCGCTTTCCAAACTACCTACACCTACACCAAAAGTCATTTTTTGGAACATTTTAGGATTAAAAGTCCAAGAAACAACGTTTTTAAGTCTGCATTGATTAATTGATGGGGATGAGGGCTGTCATATGGAAGAAAAAAAGATATCCTTTCTTTATTCTGCCATCACCATTCGGCTACACCTTAAACCGCTACAACAAAAACAAAAACAGGTAGGTATCCTAGAAATCTTTCTCTCTTTCTCTCTGTGGTGTCTTTCAAAAAAATTGTCGGATATATTATCTCATTCTTCCTTTTTTTCTTTGTTTATCTCTCTCTCTCATGTCTCACCTGTTAGTCCATCTTTGTCATGTGCTTCCACATTGGCTCCGGCTTTGACCAGGGCCAGTATGGCGTCTGAACTCCCCGCACTAGCTGCCCACAGAATGGGCTGGCGTCCATCTTTGTCTACCACATTGACATCAACGTTGTGATGTAGGAGAACCTTCAGGACTGCCAAGCCTGGACAAAATAGTGGCCATATTATCGACACCCTTTAAACACACGCCCATAACAACGGTCAGATTTTGATTGGGGGTTTTGGTTCTCTAGCAAGGGTAGAAACTAGAAAACGAATCAGGTTGTTTAAAAAATAATGTAAAAAAAAGTTGTGACTTTCGTTTGAGATGAATAGCTCACCCCAAAAGGGGATTTAGCTAAAATCCGGACACCTAGCTTAGATTTCGAAAAGCTTGACAGTACAACGAGGAAACGTTGCATTGCTTCTATGTTGAAAATCCTTTTCAGCTCAAGAAGACTCGGAAGGGCAATCTATTCGTAATGATTTTAATCAAATACCTATAGGATAAAAATGAACATGGGATGTACTCTTGTCGTAATAATTATGTACTAGAAGCGTTAAATAGGTAGTTTCTGTCTTAACAGTAAACGAGGAATTTAATTAATATCTACAGGGATTCGAACCATCACTCACCCACTCGCACGTCATTACCCATTTCGGAAGCATGGCCACACATCTGAGATGCGTAGTGGATAGGGTAACCGCCGTGTATGTCAGGGGTCGAGGGTTCGGCTCCCGCTGACAGAACTGTTTCCAACGCTTCTACCTCGCCGCATACTGAAAAAAATAAAATACATAGGTAGGTAATAATTATAACAAGTAAATAAGTATAAGTAATGGAACTTTATTTCCAAATAATTATAGGACTCCCTCGGAAATCCAAAGAGTTGGACAACTAGTACCTACCTAGCTAGTAGACAAAAAAGTAATATGAAGACAAAGATTTTGGTCAGAAATCACTCCAAACTACAACTACAGACCTACAATTTGCGAGTATGCATTGCAATGATAAAATTGGTGGAGATCTGGAGATACCATCACCACCTTGCTTGAGACTTAGAGATACACTTTGAAAATTTGTGTAAATGCCGTTTAACTATTTGTGTATGCAATGTGCAACATTGAAAGTATTGGTGGAGATGACACATCTTTGTTGGAGATGTTATCATCACCTTCCTGGACCTATACGCTTTGGAAATTTGTATGACCGCCGCAAAACTAATTGTGTATGCAATGTGCAACAATAAAAGTATTGGTGGAGATGATACTTCAACATATCAACAACCTTTCACCATACTAGGACCCTTCTTAGGTAATTATGAGTTGAAAAATTTCGTAAAGTAAATTAAGAGAAGTTTACCACCTTTTCTTTCACATTAATCGCAGCCCTTACAGGTGCCCTATTTTACTGTATTTTGTGTGCATACTTGCAGAGAGCCTAAAGTTTAACGAACTTGAAAGAAAGTTTATTTCTGTTCTTAACCTTCGAAGTGCCAAGAGTCAATTAAATTACCATTTTCTGCTCAAATATTAATAACAGATTGTTATCAAAGGTCAGTGAACAAAACACGAGCACTCCTGCCTAAGGGTGAGAGTGCGTGCGTTTTCCACTTCTGAATGTCAAAATTTCTACCTCATTTTTTGTGGCACTCCTTTTCTTTCAACTTTCCCTACCCCCTTCTCTCTATATCCCTTTCCCTACCCAATTTCCCTTGCATAATTCCCTCCCACCGTCTTTATTTTCCCCCGCCCCTCAGATTTGAGCTATAGGGATTTCCATGGGGGGATTAATACTCCATATTTTTTTCTCAGGGATTTTTTATAATTTTTTCCGTTGCGTGTTTCCGAAGCATTTTGAATAGAAAAAATAAACCTGATTTATACGTAGAGCAGGCGAGATTTCGCGTCAGATATAGACAGTAATAAACTACTAAGTATCATAGGGTAAACTATCAGGTCCTTTTGAACTTGGAAAGGCAAGAAATTATACACATATCCTTTTTTTTTTTTTTTTTTTTTTTTTTTTTTTTTTTTTGAGGCACTACTTAGTAGTACCTACTCAGTAGGTATAACTATACCTTACCTTCTTGCATTTCTACTATCGTTTATAGGAACAAAAAAGGCTTAACTGTCGTCATGAAACACATACATACATATGTAGGTAGACGTAAGTTAAAGCTATTCTAATTGCATGACGCTTGTTGACTTTCGTTCGAATAAAAGTTAAAGCACAACAACGGTCGAAAGTTAAAGGCTTTTACAGCACAATATGCTGATTTGCTAAAACTTAAATGGCAAAGGCCAAGGTCAATGGAAAACCTCGTGCAAAAGGATCAAAGGAAAATAATAAGATGATGTATTGTCTGTTCCTTTAATAACAGGGCGCAGAGAAAATGACCTCTAGACTCGTTTATGAAGTGTCTGTGTATAATTTCTTGCCTTTCCAAGTTCAAAAGGACCTGATAGTTTACCCCATGATACTTAGTAGTTTATTACTGTCTATATCTGACGCGAAATCTCGCCAGCTCTACGTATAAATCAGGTTTGTTTTTCCCATTCAAAATGCTTCGGAAACACGCAACGGAAAAAATTATAAAAAATCCCTGGGAAAAAAATATGGAGTATTAATCCCCCCATGGAAATCCCTATAGCTCAAATCTGAGGGGCGGGGAAAAATAAAGACGGTGGGAGGAAATTGTGCAAGGAAAATTGGGTAAGGAAAGGGAAATAGAGAGAAGGGGGTAGGGAAAGTTTGAAAGAAAGGGAGTGCCACAAAAAATGAGCTAGAAATTTTGACATTCAGAAGTGGAAAAACGCACGCACTCTCACCCTTAGGAGTGCTCGTGTTTTGTTCACTGACCTTTGATAACAATCTGTTATTAATATTTGAGTAGAAAATGGTAATTTAATTGAATCTTTTTTTTTTTTTTCTAATGCCATTTTTTTTTTTTTTTTTTGAGGCACTACTTAGTAGTACCTACTCAGTAGGTATAACTATACCTTACCTACTTGCATTTCTTCTATCGTTTATAGGAACAAAAAAGGCTTAACTGTCGTCATGAAACACATACCTACATACATATGTAGGTAGACGTAAGTTAAAGCTATTCCAATTGCATGACGCTTGTTGACTTTCGTTCGAGTAAAAGTTAAAGCACAACAACGGTCGAAAGTTAAAGGCTTTTACAGCACAATATGCTAATTTGCTAAAACTTAAATGGCAAAGGCCAAGGTCAATGGAAAACCTCGTGCAAAAGGATCAAAGGAAAATAATAAGATGATCTATTGTCTGTTCCTTTAATAACAGGGCGCAGAGAAAATGACCTCTAGAATCGTTTATGAAGTGTCTGTGTATAATTTCTTGCCTTTCCAAGTTCAAAAGGACCTGATAGTTTACCCTATGATACTTAGTAGTTTATTACTGTCTATATCTGACGCGAAATCTCGCCTGCTCTACGTATAAATCAGGTTTATTTTTTCTATTCAAAATGCTTCGGAAACACGCAACGGAAAAAATTATAAAAAATCCCTGAGAAAAAAATATGGAGTATTAATCCCCCCATGGAAATCCCTATAGCTCAAATCTGAGGGGCGGGGGAAAATAAAGACGGTGGGAGGGAATTATGCAAGGGAAATTGGGTAGGGAAAGGGATATAGAGAGAAGGGGGTAGGGAAAGTTGAAAGAAAAGGAGTGCCACAAAAAATGAGGTAGAAATTTTGACATTCAGAAGTGGAAAACGCACGCACTCTCACCCTTAGGCAGGAGTGCTCGTGTTTTGTTCACTGACCTTTGATAACAATCTGTTATTAATATTTGAGCAGAAAATGGTAATTTAATTGACTCTTGGCACTTCGAAGGTTAAGAACAGAAATAAACTTTCTTTCAAGTTCGTTAAACTTTAGGCTCTCTGCAAGTATGCACACAAAATACAGTAAAATAGGGCACCTGTAAGGGCTGCGATTAATGTGAAAGAAAAGGTGGTAAACTTCTCTTAATTTACTTTACGAAATTTTTCAACTCATAATTACCTAAGAAGGGTCCTATGGTGAAAGGTTGTTGATATGTTGAAGTATCATCTCCACAAATACTTTTAATGTTGCACATTGCATAGTTGCATACACAATTAGTTATGCGGCGGTCATACAAATTTCAAAAGCGTATAAGTCCAGGAAGGTGATGATAACATCTCCAACAAAGATGTGTCATCTCCACCAATACTTTTAATGTTGCACATTGCATACACAAATAGTTACACGGCATTTACACAAATTTTAAAAGTGTATCTCAAAGTAAGGTGGTGATGACATCTCCACCAATTTTATCATTGCAATGCATACTCGCAAATTGTAGGTCTGTAGCTGTAGTTTGGAGTAATTTCTGACCAAAATCTTTATCTTCATATTACCTTTTTGTCTACTAGGTAGGTACTAGTTGTCCAACTCTTTGGATTTCCGAGGGAGTCCTGTAATATTATTTGGAAATAAAGTGCCATCATCTCCACCAATTTTATCATTGCAATGCATACTCGCAAATTGTAGGTCTGTAGTTGTAGTTTGGAGTGATTTCTGACCAAAATCTTTATCTTCATATTACCTTTTTGTCTACTAGCTAGGTACTAGTTGTCCAACTCTTTGGATTTCCGAGGGAGTCCTATAATTATTTGGAAACAAAGTGCCATTACTTGTGGTAAACATTGGTTGTTAGGATTATTGAGATATGTATTGGGAAAAATCCTACAATGCTGCAGTGAGCACCAAAGTTGTGACATAATAACACAAAGAAATTGCATTTACAATAATCAATTAATCAATGCAGACTTAAAAACGTTGTTTCTTGGACTTTTAATCCTAAAATGTTCCAAAAAATGACTTTTGGTGTGGGTGTAGGTAGTTTGGAAAGCGCCTCTTTAATTCCTGAAAGGAATGTTGGTTTACTTTGTACATAACGTGGTAGCATTTTCTTGTCATTAACACTCCCATTTATCGATTGTAGGTTAGGAATTACAATACGAGTATACCTTGGTAAGCCATGATCTCAGTGAGTCACAAAAAATACCTTATTCGCGTGTCCAAAATTGTGAGATATCCTGTTCACTAGCGCAGTTTATTTTGTCCAACATTCTCAATGTCCCCCTATCCTTGGCTTGTACGAGTGTCCTTTCCTAGTTCTTGTGAACGAGTTATTTCTATGATTACAAACACATGAGCACACTGTCGGCGTGTAAAACGGTTTATCTGTAACGTTTGGTTCATTGCAAAACTTGTTGAAACCTTGGCTTGTACGAGTGTCCTTTCCTAGTTCTTGTGAACGAGTTATTTCTATGATTACAAACACATGAGCACACTGTCGGCGTGTAACACGGTTCATCGCAAAACTTGTTGAAGTCCTTCTGGACCCGATTGGCGGATGCTACTTTAATCTGTTTGCGTAGTTTCTCATCCTTTTCCAATTCTTTGACAAATCTATGGAAGTACATATCTGTAACGTTTGGTTTAGACCTGCCACTCTTGGGCTTCGTGTCTTTCTCCTTCCCCACAGGGCGCGATAATCTCTCAAGCCGTTTGGCTTCATAATAATCCGCCATCACTCGTAGATCTGCTTCAACCTCTCGGTCGCTAATCATCGGACGACTTTTTCGTCTAACTTTCTGTTTCTTGCTATCGTGAATCTCGCAACTGTACACCTTCTGACCTGCTCTCATTCTATCTGACTTCATTCTCTATGTGTTTGCTTATCTTGGCCAGGCTGAACTTGTGTGTGTATGTGTATGTGTTGTGTTAAGAATGAATAACATATGTAGAGCGAATCCTGTGTTTCAATGAAGTGATAATGAGGGAATTTTAACTTGAAAAATTACGCGTGATATTTTAAATGTTAAGAATGAATAACATATGTAGAGCGAATCCTGTGTTTCAATGAAGTGATAATGAGGGAATTTTAACTTGAAAAATTACGCGTGAGATTTTAAATTTTGAAAGTGTCTCGTTAAATGAGAATACAAGCCAGCCCATGTCTCCATGACGTAGTTTCATTTTGTAGTCTCACCACTAACCAATAAAGAAGGTGTGTAGGTGTACCTACCAATTTGATGTGAAATGAAAATTGTGATAAATAATACCATTTAACTGCATTGCATTTTTTTAATGGATGCCAATTCACAATCCATCAAGTTAAGTGTGACTATGATGTACCCTTGTCGCCATTGGGCAGTGGTGTGAGATTGAAAATGTTTGCTACGTGTTGGGTGTAGCGTTAGGTAGTAAGTATGTTAGTATGTTTGTAGTTGTGGTGTCAAGTTGTTTTGACTTAGCGGGGCGGACACCTACGGCGCTCCTTAATGATTGTTTGTTTGAGAGGGGTTTTAACCTTGAAGCTTTGGTCTTCCATCGGTGAACCCATTTTAGGAGGTTTATTATCATCCCTACTTATAAGAAAAAGAACCTACATATTAGTAAAGAAAGTTGGATACGAAAGTTGCGAACTTTTTTAAGCTTATAAATTTTATAAGGTAATAATCACTTTGGTAGGCTTCTTAATCTGAGATCCTCTGGACTCTAGAGCTTTCGAGCTAAGGATTTTTTCACTTTAGCAAACAAGAGGTGAAGAAAAATATGAAACATTGGATGCTCCATTCAAAGTATTAAAAAGTTTGAAAAAAGGAAATAACTAAAGAAGAGAAAAGTATTTAATCACTTTTTTTCTGATGTGTTGATGGCTCATGTGATGCTGGCGAAAAAAGTTGCTCGTGTAAAAAACTCAAGTAGTTTCTGGCATAAACATTTTAATAACTTTTTCAATATAGTTTTAATTGATTATTTTTTCTTTTGCTTTTTTTTCCTCTTTGCTGAAATGGATGGGTGCCATTCTGGCTATGACGCATTGCCCTCCTTTTCCCATCAATTTTGACGTCAGTAATTTTAAATAGTTTTATATCCTTCAAAAGTATATGTACCTACCTCCTTTTAAATTACCTGTCGTTAACACCTTATTAGTGAGTAATAATTTTATGTCGAGACGCATTGCTGTAGGCTGCATAACTATCTTATCAAAATCTCCTTTGTAAGTGCAACTGCACTAGAGGACTTTCTTAAAGGTGTTTAAAGCCACTAGAGTGATTTAGGGATAGGGTGCGAGGGGTAGCAATAATTTTATGTCGAGACGCATTGCTGTAGGCTGCATAACTATCTTATCAAAATCTCCTTTGTAAGTGCAACTGCACTAGAGGACTTCCTTAAAGGTGTTTAAAGCCACTAGAGTGATTTAGGGATAGGGTGCGAGGGGTAGGAGTGAGTCAGTATTTTCAAGTTAACTACTTGTATATAACGCCGCATCCCCTCCATGTATATGTATAAAATCTTAGACTTACCTGTCGCCCAGTGAACCACCGAATGTCCTTCATTGTCCTGTGAATTCACATTGGCTCTATGTGCTAGTAGTGTGTGAATGAGCGGCACATTGCCGGCTATGGCCGCCAGATGGAGCGGCGTGTAGCCATCTTCATCCGCGGCCTCGATTAGGTCGGGAGCTACCTCCAGGATGGTCTCCGCACACGACAGAATGGTGTTCTCCGCACAGTAGTGCAGTACAGTCTTGCGAGTCCGGTCACGCTCTCGAACCGCATTTGGCTGCGAAAATGAAATTAAATTATTTATGTAGAATTAATATTGCAAAAGGGGATGAAAAAAATCGGTCAAAATTATAGAATAAAAATCGACGTAAATTAACACTGCGTTCTTATGACCTAAAAGTTACAAGATAGCACCCAAAAAAGCGTAGAAAACTAAATAGATACGAAATATTTCCTTCAAGAGTCAGCCCTCTGCTATCATAACAAACACTTATTTTGATAGCTATGCAGTTGTACACGGGAATACCTATCTACCTTTAAGATAGCAAGCTTTTTCATTGATCGCTTCTAGCAGGAGTAAAGGTAGAAATATAGGGTACAATAGACATAGGTATATCGGAAGGGACTTTGTATGAAACGTACTAACATTACTATTTACATTAACCCCTTTCGAAAGAGGAAATCATCACGTGACACGTGCTTAACCCTTTGGAATTGGAAACGCAAAATTGTATTATTTTCTTTATCAAGTTTGGCCTATTTTGTCTTGTGCCTTACGCGTGTCTTGGCTAATAGCCTAATGATTTTCCTTAGTTTAAACGAAGAACTAGGAAAGGACACTCGTACAAGCCAAGGATAGGGGGACATTGAGAATGTTGGACAAAATAAACTGCGCTAGTGAACAGGATATCTCACAATTTTGGACACGCGAATAAGGTACCTTTATCTATTATAGGAATGGAGTTTTTATGACACCAAGAATCAAGACAAATTGACAGATTTACGCGTTCTTTTTACTTTCCTTATCCTGTAGGAAGGAAAGTAGGTAATGTAATCGGGTCAAATTTTGGATGGTCAGTTTTTAGTGCCAAAACACGTTTTACAAAGTTTCAGCCATTGGTCCGTTTGTCTGTTTGTCCTTCTGTCTGTCTGTAAACAAAATATCTCGAGAACGGTAAGAGCTAGAGACTTGAAATTTTGTATGTAGCTGTCAAGTGTGACAAGGATGCGACACGAAACTTTTGGTTAAGATCGATGCAACGCCTGGCGGCATTTTGACCGCTTTTTGGCGGGCATCGGTGTAATTTGACAATACCTCGGGAATGGTATGAGCTAGAGACTTGAAATTTGGTATGTAGTTCACAAATGCGACAAGGATATAACACAAAACGTTTGGTTGAGATAGGTGCTGCGGTTGACGGTATTTTGACCGCTTTTTGGCAGTTTTAGACCGTTTTTTGGCGGTTTTCAGCTATACCGCCTAAACGGTTAGAGATATTGTAAAAGTTACAATAGAAGAACACCTAAATAAGCATCATTCAATAGGATAAGGAAAGTCGTGTGATGTTCACACCAGATTTTTTTCTTCCTATCACTTTGATTGAATTGCATTTGTAGAGGTGTAGCAACACCACCCCACTTTCAACTTTAATAAATTATTGGTGTTAAGAATACACTTTATTAATTTTTAAAACGGATTAAAACAGATTAAAAAAATAATAATAATAAGTTTAGTGAATACACTTTATTAATTTTTAAAACGGATTAAAATAGATTTAAAAATAATAATAATAATGAATTTAGTATAAGTAGGTAACAAAATGACAAGAAAATGCTACCACGTTATGTACAAAGTAAACCAACATTCCTTTCAGGAATTAAAGAGGCGCTTTCCAAACTACCTACACCCACACCAAAAGTCATTTTTTGGAACATTTTAGGATTAAAAGTCCAAGAAACAACGTTTTTAAGTCTGCATTGATTATGAAATGCTTTTCCTTCCAAAACAAACTTGTGGTGATTACATGTTTACATAATAAAAAATAACAAACATAAATTTCTTGACCCCGCCGGGAATCGAACCCGGGTCTCCCGCGTGCAAGGCGAGTGCAGTGACCACTACGCCATGGGAGCTGACGATTAATTGATTATGAAATGCTTTTCCTTCCAAAACAAACTTGTGGTGATTACATGTTTACATAATAAAAAATAACAAACATTATAGTTACGACGTTATACATCCATGGAGTTATACGTACAGTATACACCCTCCTGGTAAATGTGCTAATAAAACTTACCCGACTTGCAAGGATGGCTTTCACTTCAGCATCTTTACCTTGCTGAGCAGCGTACATGAGAGATGTAGCTCCCTCCATTGTATTATGAACTTTCTTGTCAAACGAACCATTTTCCCATACCAAATTGGGCTCTGCACACACAAAAAATAACCAAATTATTGATTCGCGTATTATAGTTTATGCGAAGAAATTAAATACCTATTGGATTACCTGCTAGTAGCTCACGTAAAAAACTAACATCAGGAACTTCAAAGCATTAAAAAAAAATCTAAGCGCTTTCCATTACCTGGAGATTTTAGGGAAGATTTTCTTGGCGAATGAAAGCTCGCATCCATTTTTCACGCAAATAATAAAGGAACTTTTCTGATTGGCAACAAATTTGATCACAAATCGAAATTGGGCAGGGTAGTAAAATAACTAGGTCTTATAAGTAAGCTATCATAGCATGTAAAATCATTAAAAAAAAAAAACTTCAAAGGGTAAAATAACAACCAAAATCGGTTAAAAATAACTACAAAAGGGTACACTCCGGAAAGTTTGTGCTCCCAAAGAAGACCAGAAGAAGACTGAAAGGCCAAGAGCTTTTGCTGAAGTACTCTCTCAAAGTCCACTTGGAAGAAAATACGTAAACGACTCCGTTAGTAATGGACATGGAAATTCAGGACGATGGGATGGATGGGAAGAGGGAT
Source organism: Diaphorina citri (assembly GCF_000475195.1). NCBI lineage: Eukaryota > Metazoa > Arthropoda > Insecta > Hemiptera > Psyllidae > Diaphorina > Diaphorina citri. Next base: position 349,256 of record NW_007377527.1, on the reverse strand, counting down.
GGGTGGGTGGTTAGAGAACTGTAGGTGGAGGTGGAGTGGTGTGGTCACAGGGCCAGTTACAAGGGGGCTCATCTGGCCCCATTCGCCCCGGACTCGGGCTCATTAAAGGTCAACGCACACTTATCCGTATTTGATCACAAATCGAAATTGGGCAGGGTAGTAAAATAACTAGGTCTTATAAGTAAGCTATCATAGCATGTAAAATCATTAAAAAAAACTTCAAAGGGTAAAATAACAGCCAAAATCGGTTAAAAATAACTACAAAAGGGTACACTCCGGAAAGTTTGTGCTTCCAAAGAAGACCAGAAGAAGACTGAAAGGCCAAGAGCTTTTGCTGGAGTACTCTTTGCTCCCAAAGAAGACCAGAAGAAGACTGAAAGGCCAAGAGCTTTTGCTGAAGTACTCTTTCAAAGTCCACTTGGAAGAAAATACGTAAACGACTACGTTAGTAGTGGACATGGAAATTCAGGACGATGGGATGGATGGGAAGAGGGATGGGTGGGTGGTTAGAGAACTGTAGGTGGAGGTGGAGTGGTGTGGTCACAGGGCCAATTACAAGGGGGCTCATCTGGCCCCATTTGCCCCGGACTCGAGCTCCTTAAAGGTCAACGCACACTTATCCGTTCACAAAAAGCCCACTCTTAAACTTAGCTGTAGGGGTAAATGCCCCAAAAGATGGGTTAGGCTCATACAAATCTGCGAATCCATTTCCTTTCCGTCACCCACAGTCCGATACAGATAAGCGTGTATGGGCCGTAAGACTGCCCGGAACCAGCAATTCCCAATTTAGCTAACACTACCTAAGTAGGTAGGTATAGGTACATAGTACATATTTTTGTAAAAATAAAAAAAAAAACGCTGCAAGGAGGGGCCCATTATTGGAATAAAATTAGTCCTAGGGTCGGGTAGGCTGTGTACGGTCCTGGGTAAGGTATGTAAAAGAAATCTTGAGGTTGAAAAGGGTGGAAAAGAGGGGTTTGTGAAAGAGGCAGAGCTGAAACTCATTGGAAGGTCATTTCGTGACCGGAAGCCATTGAATTTGGCCCTTGACCTGAATGAGCAGTCAGACCTAGTCTTCGGGTCAGCTATATGGACTATGTAAACTCATCAAACTGTCTCGGGGAAAATCCAGGCGAAATAACGAGGCTAATTCGCGGTTTCTCGTGACGGAAAAGCTGACACCGATATGATACTCGAGTAGTTGAAGTTTTCGAGTTTTAATTATACAGGGTGCGCCAAAGATGGAGAAAGATGGAGATCTGTGCTCCAAAATTTCTTCGGACAAAATCCACGTGTTGGTAACGTAAAAATCATACACAAGGTAAAAAATTTTCGAACTTGAAAAAACACATCAAACCTGAACTTTGGAAATCGGAGATCAGGTCTATTCGGATCAAAATTTTGTGCTCTGGCTCGTGGTTTTAACAAAAATAGTTTATCGATTAAAATGAAAAAGTTATGATCTAAAAACTGACACTAGGTCTGTGATTTTTTAAAAAGTGGTTTTTTGGAGTTTTCTCGGTAACGAGGTCCAAGTTAGGAAAATGACCCACAGAACCTTGTTGGAAATGATGACATCTACCTATACCCTGAGCCATTATCAGTGATTTTCTGGTTGTAAACTCATCAAACTGTCTCGGGGAAAATCCAGGCGAAATAACGAGGCTAATTCGCGGTTTCTCGTGACGGAAAAGCTGACACCGAAATGATACTCGAGTAGTTGAAGTTTTAATTATACAGGGTGCGCCAAAGATGGAGAAAGATGGAGATCTGTGCTCCAAAATTTCTTCGGACAAAATCCGCGTGTTTGGTAACGTAAAAATCGTACATAACAAGGTAAATATTTTTCGAACTTGAAAAAACACATCAAACCTGACCTTTGGAAATCGGAGATCAGGTCTATTCGGATCAAAATTTTGTGCTCTGGCTCGTGGTTTTAACAAAAACAATTTATCGATTAAAATGAAAAAGTTATGATCTAAAAACTGACACTAGGTCTGTGATTTTTTAAAAAGTGGTTTTTTGGACTTTTCTCGGTAACGAGGTCCAAGTTAGGAAAATGACCCACAGAACCTTGTTGGAAATGATGACATCAACCTAACCTGAGCCGTTTTCAGTGTTTTTCTGGCGCACCCTGTATATAGTGTGCATCAGTTTTGTAATATGAGAAGCCTTCATATATTACATGAGTAGTTGGGCTAGGCCTTTGTAGGTACGTTGCATAATATGAGACCGATTAGACACAGAGAAACTAATGTTCTACAGTAGTATGAAACATTGTGAATATTAAGGTCATATTACTTGATAGAAATATGGAGATCACATCCACCATTTTCGATCTGTGGCACATTTGCACATCCACTAATAGTCTACAACCCTATATTAGATGTTTGTGAACCTCCGAGACTATTCAGGTAGGTATGGTCTCGAAGCATTCTCAGAAGTTAACAAACACATTAACAGGACTATTATTTCATTGCAGGATATATTTTTTTAATCTAGATTCTTCTAATGTTCCAAGTTTAAAAAGTTTAATTTTCACCTGGCTATTTCTCAGGCATAAATTTATCGCCCTTGTGTCTTGTGACCTAGTTTCCTGTTTTAAATGCTCCAAGCTTAAACATGATAAGTGATTTAAAATCCTGTGTCACTTTTTACTATCCTCGTGCAAACGTTTTTCCCGTCTACATCACTCTACCTGCGACGAAGGAATAATCCTGTTTACTAAGTTTTAGCAAGTTATATGTATAACTAATTATAGCTAGGTACCTACCATTTTTCTTTTTTTTTTGTACAAAAGATAATAAACACATAATAAAATATGTTGTTGTTGTTGGTAGTGTTGTTTTTTTTTTTTTTTAATAGAACAAAGGAACAAAGAAGAGGCCTTATCGTCCCAAAATCGAAGAGAGGAGGACAGGATAGAAGAAAGCCAGCCGTTCCGAGAACGAAAACGAACCTTATAATGAGCATTCTACATAATTTTAAAATCATGATGAATGTTGAATGTGCAAGTAGGGGAGGGGACTGGGGTGCTCCAAAGCTACTCTATTTAAGAATTCGAAAGTGGGACAAATATTTTGTAAATCGAGACGAACTTAATAGTTTTCACATTTTTACCTATGGGAGAAGATTAGAAAGAAACGACATTGAGAATTTTCGTCACGGAATGAACACGACTTGTTTTTTAATACGAGATTTTTCTTCTTTTATAACTGCGATTAAGTTTTGGAATGAGAGAAATAAAGGTGAAAAAGGTAATTTCCGAAGAAATGAAATAAGGTATAACACTGACCTGAAAAAAAAAGGAAATTAGATGCCTGATGCCTGTGTCCCATGATAACGCCAGCTAGAACGCAGAGAACGAGGGATTAGACGTTTTTTAGTGAGATTACTGTTATTTGTCGAAACGAGCAAATTAAACAGAATTTTCCTCTGCTTGGGATTCATATCTAATCGTTCTGATCTAAATAGTACAGGGAGGTACCTACTCGTAAACATAATTATTTTATGAGTAGGTACATATAACACTGACCTGTATGTCCCTTATTAGATGGGCGATAGTCAGCCTTTTTAGCTTGAAAAATATGTAGATCGCCCTCCTTGTAAGCGCTAGGTTGAGGGTTAATTGGGATTCATATCTAATCGTTCTGATCTAAATAGTACAGGGAGGTACCTACTCGTAAACATAATTATTTTATGAGTAGGTACATATATAACACTGACCTGTATGTCCCTTATTAGATGGGCGATAGTATCGCCCTCCTTGTAAGCGCTAGGTTGAGGGTTCGGTTTCCGAAATCGAAGAGAAAAATCATAGGTAAGATTCGTTCTCGGAACGGCTGACTTTCTTCTATCTTGTCCTCCTTTTCTCTTGGATTTCGGGACGGTAAAACCCCCGTTGTTACAGTTCCCACTATCAGGACTAAAAAAAAAAAAAGTAGATGGGAGCTACCTACCCTATCTACTCTTTATGAATAGATTCTGATATGAGAAAGATGCGTGTTGATCAATAATGTTTTAAATATCTTTTTTTGAAAAAAAGCTACTTACCTTTTTTGGTCTAATTCATAAGAAAAACCACGTCTTTTCTATCAGTTAGCTACAGGGGTAACATAATATGAAACCATTTTAAAGTAAGTATATAGATAGAGGTATAGAGATTACCGAGTATCATTAAAAACAATCACAAATCACAGGCCACTCCTTAGTCCTTAAAAGAGTTCCTACTTAAGGGTTAACAAGTAGATAGATAGTTCTAGATGTTTATATTCCATTTCATGGCAATTTTAAATGGATATAAAATACCTAGATAATATTTCCCATTAATTTAATATAAAAATCAAAACTAGCTTGATATTAGTTCTACAAAACACAAATTGAATTTTTCACACAAAATTACATTTTAGATAGTTAAAAGGGGATGAAAAAAATCGGTCAAAATTATAGAATAAAAATCGACGTAAATTAACACTGCGTTCTTATGACCTAAAAGTTACAAGATAGCACCCAAAAAAGCGTAGAAAACTAAATAGATACGAAATATTTCCTTCAAGAGTCAGCCCTCTGCTATCATAACAAACACTTATTTTGATAGCTATGCAGTTGTACACGGGAATACCTATCTACCTTTAAGATAGCAAGCTTTTTCATTGATCGCTTCTAGCTGGAGTAAAGGAACGCCAGAGTTTGCCAAGATTATGAGGTGAAATTCAGGGTCAGGATTATGAGGTGAACAGCTTGCCAACGCAACTGGAGAGTGACAGAGAACCGTCTCTCTCCTACCCGGATAATTGTCCCCTCCCACTAGTACTTATCACTATAGAGAATGTGAATCATCTACTTATAGTGATAATGATGCCAGAATTGAATGCCGTGTTCAGGTGATCTTCAGGACTTTCCGCGGGAAGTCTGGAAACAGCTTGGCATAATGGTCATCCTCGGGCAAGATGTAGTCAGACATCAGGCACACAACCTGAAAAGAAGAATAACTGAATATTAGGCATAAAATTAACCCTGAGGTTTGGCAAAACAATATCGGCGGGCATCGGTGTAATTTGACAATATCTCGGAAATGGTATGAGCTAGAGACTTGAAATTTGGTATGTAGTTCACAAATGCGACAAGTATATAACACTAAACGTTTGGTTGAGATAGGTGCTGCGGTTGGCGGTATTTTGACCGCTTTTTGGCAGTTTTAGACCGTTTTTTGAGGAGTATCACTCGTTACTACTGCTGTAATAACTGAGCTCTTGAGGCAAAGATCTGAAAAAAATAACACTATTATTATTAGTTAAATAAGTACGTCTGGTTTCGCCCTCCCAGTTGGCACAATGTATTTTTCCTAAGCCCCATTTTTTTATTCCATCACCCTCAACCAGCTGATAGTCATGAGTTCATCACCCTCAACTAGCTGATAGTCATGAGTTCATTAGTCATTACCCTTCATTCAATAGGATAAGGAAAGTCGTGTGATGTTCACACCAGATTTTTCTTCCTATCACTTTGATTGAATTGCATTTGTAGAGGTGTAGCAACACCACCCCACTTTCAACTTTAATACAATTCCCTATGCTATTTCCTTATTATGTTTTTACTTAATTAAATAATTATACAGATACGAGTATCCATTTATTGTTCGGTACAAAATTGTGAAATGGAAAAATGAAATAAAAATAAAATTGTCCCACCTGCGATGGTAAAACATGATACTTGATACATGCCTACCTAATAAAGTTAATTAAGTAGGTACCTAATAGTCGATGTAAAGTCGATACGGGTAAGTGTGATCAGTTGATTACATATTTATTAAAAGCTCCTTCCAGATCGGTGGAAAATTATTTGTGTCGATCTACCCATTGTCAATTTTGTGTTATACGAGCACTAAGCTCCTTTGGTCGTTGTTCAAATCTACCTTCAACTGTTGTTTTGTCATTTATAAAACTTTAATGTAAAATTTTGGAAATTTTGGACTTGGAGTTTTCATTTCGTTTTCTGCTGTCATGATACTGAAGTCATTTATTTTATTATACACAGGTGAGTAAGTAAGTCTTCTTTGATTTTAGCTATTTTTTTATCAATATGTTTTATGGAGGGGGCTGTTAAAAAAGGAGTTCCTATCAACTCAAAATCGAAGAAAGAGGAGGACAGAATGGAAGAAAGCCAGCCGTTCCAAGAACGTACATTTAAGATGTTACGAAAATTATTTGTGTCGATCTACCCATTGTCAATTTTGTGTTATACGAGCACTAAGCTCCTTTGGTCGTTGTTCAAATCTACCTTCAATTATTGTTGTTTTGTTATTTATAAAATTTTAAAAATTTTGGACTTGGAGTTTTCATTTCTTTTTCTGCTGTCATGATACTGAAGTCCTTTATTTTATTATACACAGGTGAGTAAGTCTTCTTTGATTTTAGCTATATTTTTTTTATTTTTTTTTTTTTATCAAGATGTTTTATAGAGGGGGCTGTTAAAAAAGGAGTTCCTATCAACTCAAAATCGAAGAAAGAGGAGGACAGAATAGAAGAAAGCCAGCCGTTCCAAGAACGTACATTTAAGCTGTTAATAGGATTAAAAGTCCAAGAAACAACGTTTTTAAGTCTGCATTGATTATGAAATGCTTTTCCTTCCAAAACAAACTTGTGGTGATTACACGTTTACATAATAAAAAATAACAAACATTTTTGAATTTGGGAAAAAAATCATTTGAAAACTTTTAGGCGCGAAAAACGAAGTGGTAATCATTCTACCACTGCCTTATTAAGGGTTAACCCTTTGGAATTGGAAACGCAAAATTGTATTATTTTCTTTATCAAGTTTGGCCTATTTTGTCTTGTGCCTTACACGTGTCTTGGCTAATAGCCTAATGATTTTCCTTGGTTTAAACTTACTATTAGGTAGGTACTTATTAGGTACCTATATCTTTATCTATTATAGGAATGGAGTTTTTATGACACCAAGAATCAAGACAAATTGACAGATTTACGCGTTCTTTTTACTTTCCTTATCCTATAGGAAGGAAAGTAGGTACCTAATGTAATCGGGTCAAATTTTCGATGGTCAGTTTTTAGTGCCCAAACACGTTTTGAGGTCCCTAGAGCCTAAATACAAAGTTTCAGCCATTGGTCCGTGTGTCTGTTTGTCCTTCTGTCCGTAAACAAAATATCTCGAGAACGGTAAGAGCTAGAGACTTTAAATTTTGTATGTAGCTGTCAAGTGTGACAAGAATGCGACACGAAACTTTTGGTTAAGATCTATGCAACGCTTGGCGGCATTTTGACCGCTTTTTGGCGGGCATCGGTGTAATTTGACAATATCTCGGAAATGGTATGAGCTAGAGACTTGAAATTTGGTATGTAGTTCACAAATGCGACAAGGATATAACGTTTGGTTGAGATAGGTGCTGCGGTTGGCGGTATTTTGACCGCTTTTTGGCAGTTTTAGACCGTTTTTTTTTTGCGATTTTCAGCTATACCGACTAAACGGTTTGAGATATTGTAAAAGTTACAATAGAAGAACCCCTAAATAAGCGGAGAAGAAAGACAGGATAGGAGAAAGAAGAACCTTATCTGTTTAGGATAAAATCCGCCCCCCTAGTTAGCTTCTAAGTTCTAAGGTAGCGTCTTGTAAGCGCTAGGTCGCTGGTTTGATTCTCGTCCAGGGTGAATTAAGGTGTCCAGTTAAGGTTCATTCTCGAAACGATTTTCTTTTTACTCCCTGTTCTCTTTCTCTCTTCGGTTTCTGGACGACAAGACCTCTGTTGTTACACTTCCCTACATCTAATCTTCACTGACATGTTATTGTGAAAATGGCATCTCCACCAATATGAAATTTACTGTGAAAATGATATCTCCACTCATTTCCAAAAAAAAGACCTTTAATTTGATATATAGGTCGACCAGGTTAGGATAAGTCCTTCCATGGGGACAGAATGACAGAGTGACAGACAGACAGACGACACCGAAGCGAATACAATAGTCCGTCCCTTTTACCTTTTTATTACTATTGTAATAATAAAGGAATGACGGACTAAAAACTGTGATATCTAATTGAAGATGCTTGGAATGCCTTTTAATAGCGCTAGACCGCGGGTCCGGTGCCCACTTGGGGAAAATTTTATCCTAAACAACCTAAACAGATAAGCTTTGTTCTCGGGACGGCTCTGCTCGCTTTCTTCTACCCCGTTTTCATTCTCTCCACGATTTCGAGACGATAAGACCGCCGTGCCGTTGTTACAGTTCCGCCTATTAAACCTCTTAGAAAATAGTATGTTACGTTAATTTTTGGACACCCTGTACGAGATATAAGTAGGTGTGTTATGATATCATTGTGAACTAGAGGTACTTACAATTTAAATTGCGAGTCTATTAGATACCAATAGTAAAATAGGAAGACTGGGTACCTCATTTCTAATTCAATTGTTATACAGGATGGTGATGATGAGAGGTAATTTTTGTACCGAAAATAAAATATGTAGAATACATAGCTCGAATGAGACGAAGTTTTTTTTCTGTGACAAACGAGGTTCCGAAATCGAAGTGAGGACAGAATAGAAGAAAGCCAGCCGTTCCAAGAACGTACATTTAAGCTGTTAACAAGAACGTAACTTCACTTTTGAGAGAACGTACGCAAAAATCGCGATCTAGCAGTCAGTTTACAAGGCAGACGCACAACCCTCCAAGCTAACAACGCTGCGCTGGCGCTGGCCGTATAATCTCTTTGTTTCAGCTGTCAGTTTAAGCCAGAGTTTACGCAAGCTACAACTGGCGTTTCAATGGCGGACAATGGACTACGAGTATCCTACTGAAAAGATTAGACAGTACGCCAAAATTTCCAAGAACTTCATTCCGGAAAACAACCTGCCGGTCGGAATGGAAGTCTGGCGAAATAAGCTGTTTGTGACTGTGCCCCGATGGAGAGAAGGTAAGACAGATGTTAACCTGTGAGTACACGCGTTAAAAATCCGAACGTCAGTACACGCGTGTAGAGAAAAAAATCTCACACACCTGTACGAAAATGTGAAAGAAATCCCCAAGTTTTTTGGTTTACTGGACAAAATTTGCACCACCATTTTTGTGTTCCTGGTAAAAAGACTTTTAATTTGATATATATGTATGTAGGTCGACCAGGTTTGGATAAGTCCTTCTACGGGGACAGACAGAGTGACAGATAGACGACACCGAAGCGAATACAATAGCCCGTCCCTTATACCTTTTTATTACTATCGTAATAATAAAGGAAGGACGGGCTAAAAAGAGATGACCTTATACTCAAAATACCCAGTGTAAATTTCATCGCTTTCGGACCAGGCCAGAGTTGCAGCAAAGTTGATGTTCCAAGAAGTGTTCACAGCTGATTGGACCCATGACCTGAACAAAAGAAAAAGAAGTTTATTTCAATAATGAACACCAAAAAATAATACAAGAAGAGTTGAAAACTGCTGTTTCGGACTTATTAGACCTCATCAGCTAGCCAAAGCCCGAAATGTAACACAGATGATCCATGTTTCGTGAGCAGACTAGGACAGCTGTTTTCGACGTCCTATAGAAACGTCAATTTACCTTTTGGTAAACTGTCGTTTTACAGAAGTTTAGAACAACCGCCACCAATACCTGGGTTATCAATTGCCTGACAGGATGCTGTCCCTAGGAAAGGTACCTGTCAGCAGTCAACTGTGAATCCAGGTATTAGTAGAGGATAAGGAAGGATGAACGGATTATTTTGGTACTCGATGACCAAAACAGCCATTTTCTCATAGATCTCCTCACATACATACGAGTAAACCCAACAGCTTAAAAAAAGTCCCACCACCAACCATTTATCCTAGGTACTGTGATTCCTGATGCGGTGATCCTGAAGGACTGGGGCAGAGTGCAGTGTATAGAAGTGCCTGTACTGAATATGCTGCAGATGGTCTGGTAGTCTGAAGATGGTCTGGAAGTCTGCAGGCAGATTGGCATTCCGGAATCGTCATCCTGGGGGTAAAGATGGATTCAGACAGGCATCTCACACTTATCCACCTTTAAAGAAGGAGAGAAGGGAACAATTAGTGTTTATGGACGATTAGACTCCCCCACCCATGAAAAAAAAAGCTCATTTAATTTTATTTATTTATATGAAAATGGTGTCTACTGACAAGGACCTACTCAAAACTCATAGGTACCTATCGATTACTCATTTACCAACCCCCATTACCTGCTTACATGCCATTATGGGGTATGAGCCCAAGATTTCCCTCAACTCACTACCATCATAGAATGCTCTACCTGTATTTTTTTACATGCCACATTGGGATTTGAACCCACCTATTATGTCCCCTCCCTACCCATGCTTTAGCATAACACAGAGTATTCTGTCTTCTCCCACCCATGCTTTAGCATAACACAGTGTTGTGTTCCCTCCCCACCCATGCTTTAGCAACACACAGTATTGTGTCCCGCCCCCCTAGTACTTATCACTACACAGAATCCGAAACAGCAGACTTGACCACGGTGTACCGCGCTGTAGCACATCTAGGTTAGGTTAGATCACATCTCTTCAGCCATTCAGCAAGAACAATACAATAAAGATATGTCTAAGAAAATTCATGAAGAACTAGTGGGTAGAGAAATCGTTAAAGTAGATGTACACATGGGACTATAAACAGGGAGGAGAACAGCTAACCCTAACCAGCCTAGCTAACTGGCAGTTCTTCAAAGGGTTCTCTCTGCTTTTGAAGAACAAGTCCTCACGATGGTTGACTGCGGTTCAGGACGAGTCTATTAAACATGGCTAGAGACCATCACCCCGGTGTATGGCAGATACAAAAAGATATCTTCTCTTTAATATGCCATCACCATTCGGCGAAAGCTAAAGCCGCTACAACAACAGCAATTTTAATTCTACATAAATAATTTAATTTCATTTTCCTAGGCAGGGTGGATTGGGGGTAATTTTGAGGCACCAACTTTAAAGCTGTGTTCACTTTTAGTTGACCTCGTCGATCGATGAGGTGAAGAGGTCAAAATTGCATTTGTTCTTAATCTTAACTTACCCCAAGCCTACATCGTAAAACTCAGTAGTGTAGTGGTTAGTGCCTAGGCAGGGTGGATTGGGGGTAATTTTGAGGCACCAACTTTAAAGCTGTGTTCACTTTTAGTTGACCTCGTCGATCGATGAGGTGAAGGGGTCGAAATTGCATTTGTTCTTAATCTTAACTTACCCCAAGCCTACATCGTAAAACTCAGTAGTGTAGTGGTTAGTGCGTTATGGTAAGTACTGTCCATGTTATGGTAAGTACTGTCGATGTTATAGTAAGTACTGTCCATGTTATGGTAAGTACTGTCCATGTTATAGTAAGTACTGTCCATGTTATAGTAAGTACTGTCCATGTTATAATAAGTACTGTCCATGTTATAGTAAGTACTGTCCATGTTATAGTAAGTACTGTCCATGTTATGGTAAGTACTGTCGATGTTATAGTAAGTACTGTCCATGTTATGGTAAGTACTGTCCATGTTATGGTAAGTACTGTCGGGTTAGTGCGGTGGACTCTGGATCTGGAGGTTGGTGGTTCGAATCCAGGTCAAGTCACAACATTTAGCGTAGTCTATTAAGCGGGGAACATCATATTTGTGACAAGCATTTATGCTTAACACAATTAAAATTCCTTTTTTTAGTTGCTTCTGGATCAAAACTGTTTGGTAAATCCCGTGATGCGAACCAACAAAGGTCAGCTGATGACCCCCCTGGATGCTGCCCTGTACAAAAACAATCGTGGATGTGCCAAATTTTTACAATTACATGGCGGAGTTCCTGCCAATAGATTAACTAGCGAAACAGCGGCACTACGAGCAACTAGCAAGTGAGTTAACAATAATTTTAAGTGGATGTCACCCAGTCATGACTTTAATTGCTACCGTTTATATCTTTTAGTACTACCTATTTTGCTGACTTTTGATACAATGTCGCCATTGACCGCAATGATCGGTAGACGTTGATAGTTAACTATGTTTGACTTTCCAGCTATATCCATTCGAAAAAAAAAAAAAAAAATAAAAAAAAAAAAAAAAAAAAAAAAAAAAAAAAAAAAAACAACAATATCTTATCTTAAAGAGAAAACGATAGAATAGACCCGATCCATCCCAAAATACACATAACGAACAAACTAATGTCCTAGAGGTGTTCAATATTTATGCCAAATTTAATCAAAATCGGAAAACCCGTTGGAGATATGGCGTGTTTAAGCACTCTACTGAAAGCTAAACATCCCCTTAGAATAGTTAAAGTACTTCACGGGTGCGGGTTCGATTCCTGCCCGGGGCGAACTCTATCCTAAACAGACAAGGTTCGTTCGCGGAAAGGCTGACTTTCTCTAATCCTATCCTCTTCGATTTTGAGACGATAAGACTTCAAAAGTTACAGTTCCCTCTAAGTATCTAGTTTACAATGCAATTGAAGAAATTGCAATACAAGAAACAATCGATGCCTTTCTGTTTTCTCTTGCAGATATCATTTGGAACGTCGAATATTTCACGAGCTTCTGGAATTGAAAAGGCTGCAAATCAGAGCGGGGAAATCTAACGAACAAGTTCTGGTGAAACGACTGGTGGACGATTACAAGAAAGCAGGCCTTATTGTGGGCCTGAAACAATATGATGGAATCTATACGTTTAAACATTTTGAACGCTACTTGTACGGTAAGTTATTGAAACCGAAGCTACGGACGGGACGGCACGCTATGGTAAGAATTGTGGTGGAAATTAGTGTAGAAACTTGGGCCAGACACTCACTATCAGGTAAACCTGCTCAGGTCTGTCTGTCAGGTCTACCTGATAGTGTGTGTGCTCATCAGGTATCAGGTAGACCTGACAGGTGGACCCTTTTAGCCGTACCTGATAGGTCTACCCGATAGTGAATGGCAGGCCTTTGAAAATGTGTGTACATTTAAAACACAAAGAGGCCAGCACAGTTAGCTTGGTTGATAGCGCGTCTGCCTTGTAGGCCGTGGGTTCGACTCCCGCCCGGGGCTGATTTTATCCTGAACGGATAATGTTCGTTGTCGGAACGGCTGGCTTTCTCCTATCCTGTCTTCCTTCTCTCTTCGATTTCGGGATGATAAGACCTTAGCAGTTACAGTTCCCTCTGTCAAACCTCCTAATAAAAAAAATCTTTTCCTGTTCCAGATCAATTGCGACTCCTCCAGCAATCTTCCTGCAGGAAGCTCATCCCTCGCATCAAATCCAGTGATGACTACGATAAACTCACTCAGGAACTGAAGCGGACCCGAGCCGGGAAAACAGTCCTGGAAAACATTCACGTCCCGGAAAATCCGTTCCACTGTACGCATAGCACATACCGATGCTTCCATGCTACTCACGCGTACACGGGAATACCTTGCGCTGCCTATAGTAAGTACTGTCCATGTTATAGTAAGTACTGTCCATG
>NW_007377527.1:240070-335449 GCF_000475195.1 Diaphorina citri | reverse complement strand
ATTTGTGACAAGCATTTATGCTTAACACAATTAAAATTCCTTTTTTTAGTTGCTTCTGGATCAAAACTGTTTGGTAAATCCCGTGATGCGAACCAACAAAGGTCAGCTGATGACCCCCCTGGATGCTGCCCTGTACAAAAACAATCGTGGATGTGCCAAATTTTTACAATTACATGGCGGAGTTCCTGCCAATAGATTAACTAGCGAAACAGCGGCACTACGAGCAACTAGCAAGTGAGTCAACAATGATTTTGAGTGGGTGTCACCCAGTCATGACTTTAATTGCTACCGTTTATATCTTTTAGTACTATTTTGCTGACTTTTGATACAAAGTCGCCATTGACCGCAATGATCGGTAGACGTTGATAGTTAACTATGTTTGACCTTCCAGCTATAGGTATCCATTCGAGGTTCTTCAGTAGAATATTGTCAGTAATAATAATAATTTTCTTCGCGTTTTATTTCAGAATAGAAATCAATCCCGACCAATATCTAGACAATCTGAATATTCCTGTAACAGATCGAATATCCAGAAGTCCACTGACTGTTCCACTCGTAGAAAGAACTTCTGTAAGTCCCCTCAATGCCGCCTTACGTAGTCCTGTAAATATGCCTTCAGAAAATAAAACCATTCAAGTTGATATTAACGAAGAGATTTCGGTTATGAGTAATGATGGCAACACAAGACGATCTAAACAGGAAGTTGCACGGCAGAAGAAAAAGAAACATGGTAAAAAAGCCAAAAGAAAATTCATAACATCTTCTAGTGAAGAGGATGATGACGAAGAAGATACAGAACAAGAAAGTTCATGTGATGGAGGAAAGAAAATGGTTGTTAAAAAAGACAGAAGAAAACATAAAAACAAATTTGAACAACAAAGTTCTGAGGAATATTTAAATAAAACGGAAATAACTGTTAATTTAAATAACAAAAAATGTGTTAAAATTAAGGACTGTAATGCACTGAGTAAAGTAAACCAATGTAATCAACTATGCTGCCAGCAAAAGTCCGAAGTTATTGTGGAAGAGAGGAAAAAGAAAAATGATAAATGTGTTTGCAATGAAACACAAGTGAAACATATTGTACACAAAGATGATGATGACGACGAAGAAGATGAAGCAAAGGGAGGAGGAAAAGACAGTGGTAAAAGTAGTAGAAGAGTGAAGAGAGAAGAACAAAGAAGTTCAAACCAAAATGAAAATTATAAATCTAAAGAAAATCAACAGAAAAGTGAAGGAAAGGACGAAGGAAAAAAGAAGCAAAGAACAGATAAAACCAAGACAGAAGATGATGAGATTATTATTCAATCAGAACATGATGTGAGTACCACTTTGGTGGACAAGTCGAATTTAGAAACTAAGCAAGAAGAAGTGACAACATTCATTCAGCAAGAACAATACAATAAAGATATGTCTAAGAAAATTCATGAAGAACTAGTGGGTAAAGAAATCGTTAAAGTAGATGTACACGGAAGAAGATGAAGCAAAGGGAGGAGGAAAAGACAGTGGTAAAAGTAGTAGAAGAGTGAAGAGAGAAGAACAAAGAAGTTCAAACCAAAGTGAAAATTATAAATCTAAAGAAAATCAACAGAGAAGTGAAGGAAAGGACGAAGGAAAAAAGAAGCAAAGAACAGATAAAACCAAGACAGAAGATGATGAGATTATTATTCAATCAGAACATGATGTGAGTACCACTTTGGTGGACAAGTCGAATTTAGAAACTAAGCAAGAAGAAGTGACAACATTCATTCAGCAAGAACAATACAATAAAGATATGTCTAAGAAAATTCATGAAGAACTAGTGGGTAGAGAAATCGTTAAAGTAGATGTACACGAGGAAGCAGATAGAAAGCAAAGCGATGAAACAGAAAAAGAGGAGAAATCAGAAATCAAGGAGAGTCAAAAAGAAGAAATCACCTCTGCAAAAATGCAAGAAGACAAGAACACGCTTGAACAGACCGATACCGCTACTAAACAAAGTGAAGGCGAGAAACCTGTTGAAGATCAAAACAGGCAAACTCCAAGAATTGAAATCGAAGAACCTACTGTAAGTACTGAAACAGAATCGATTGTTACAGAAACCGAAACGATTGTTGAAGAGAAAATTCAAACAAAAGAAACCGAGCAGAAAGTTACAGACAAAAATATTTCAATAGAAAAAGAAAATATCGAATCCAAAAGTTCTGAGGTTGTCAAGAAAGATGAACCTTCAAAAAAGAAATCACCACCTGATGACGAAACTACAAAGACAGAAAAAGAGGAGACAAAAGAACCAACAAAAACAGGAACAAGAGAATCAACAAAGACACGTGCGAGTGGGTGAGTGATGGTTCGAATCCCTGTAGATATTAATTAAATTCCTCGTTTACTGTTAAGACAGAAACTACCTATTTAACACTTCTAGTACACAATTATTACGACATGAGTACATCCCATGTTCATTTTTATCTTATAGGCGTGCGAGTGGGTGAGTGATGGTTCGAATCCCTGTAGATATTAATTAAATTCCTCGTTTACTGTTAAGACAGAAACTACCTATTTAACGCTTCTAGTACATAATTATTACGACAAGAGTACATCCCATGTTCATTTTTATCCTATAGGTATTTGATTAAAATCATTACGAATAGATTGCCCTTCCGAGTGTTCTTGAGCTGAAAAGGATTTTCAACACAGAAGCAATGCAACGTTTCCTCGTTGTACTGTCAAGCTTTTCGAAATATAAGCTTGGTGTCCGGATTTTAGCTAAATCCCCTTTTGGGGTGAGCGATTCATCTCAAACGAAAGTCACTACTTTTTTTTACATTTTTAAATAACCTGATTCGTTTTCTAGTTTCTACCCTTGCTAGAGATCCAAAACCCCCAATCAAAATCTGACCGTTGTTATGGGTAACAAAGACAGAAAAAACGAAAGAATCTAAGGAAACAGAAGATAAAGGGGAAGAATCAACAACGAAAATAAAGGAGACTGACAAAAGTGAACAAAAACCTGAGGCGAAAAAAAGCATTGAAAGTGATGATAAAACAAAAGATACGAAATCGAAAGGCAAAGAAAAAGAGCCTACTGTTAAAAAAGAGCTCAAAAAACGAGAGCAAAAGGATACTCGAGTAAGAGATAAAAGAACCGCCGGCAAACCTAAAGATAGCAGTGGAACTGATGACAATGTTGAAGATATCGAAAAGTTCATAGAAATGGAGAGAGAAATGGAAAAGAGCCTACGAAAAAATCAAAGAAATTACGAAAATTCAAAAGGCGAAAGTGAAAAATCGTCTAAAACAAAGAAACCGCCTAAAGAAAGTGACAGCGAAAAAGAAAATGATAAGGGACTCCTGGCAGTCTTGGAGGATACAAGTGAAAACGACTTTGA
The DNA here is from genome assembly GCF_000475195.1 of Diaphorina citri. Lineage (NCBI taxonomy): Eukaryota > Metazoa > Arthropoda > Insecta > Hemiptera > Psyllidae > Diaphorina > Diaphorina citri. The sequence goes on along the minus strand of NW_007377527.1, from coordinate 332,081 downwards.
ACAATATGAAGCTACTAGGCAAGCTCGTAGACCCCGACCAAAAAGTGCAGTAGGAAGAAGAGGTCAGAGCAATTATCCTAAAGTTGACTCACGACGATCCAAGTCAAGCTTTCAAATTCTGACAGATGATGGAAATGGTGATGAAGGCAACATTTTACCAACTGATGACTCGGGCTACCAACGCTCTACTCGCAAAGAAAAATATGGTAAGTCAAACGCCTCTTGATTTTAATGCCTTCAATATTTTAGCTTGAAAGAATGAGAAAATAATTACCTAATAGAATACTTTGCTACCGTTAGTCTAATAGTCTAATTACATCAAAGTATTCTATTAGGTAATTATTTTCTCATACCAACTGATGACTCGGGCTACCAACGCTCTACTCGCAAAGAAAAATATGGTAAGTCAAACGCCTCTTGATTTTAATGCCTTCAATAGTTTAGCTTGAAAGAATGAGAAAATAATAATTAATAGAATACTTTGCTACCGCTAGTCTAATAGTCTAATTACATCAAGAAGTTGAAGAAATCTTCTCGTGTTTTTTTGTTTTAATGATCTGAGTTTGAAAAACTTTTCTCCCTCATTTTCCAGGTTCAAAAACAGACGATGAAGAGCTGACCATAACCCGATTCAACAAAAGCAAAATACCCAAAGCTAATAAGAAAAGCTCGTCCAAATCAGACTATGAATATGAGGATGATCCTTATGATATAAACACCATGTCTGTAACGCAAGCAGTACAACAGAGTATGCGAAAGTAAGTTCGGCAGGATGAAATAGACAAGCTCAAGCAGGATGAAAATATATTAAATAATAACAATATCAATATTAACATAGACAAAAAAAAAACACATCAATATCTTATCTTAAAGAGAAAACGATAGAATAGACCCGATCCATCCCAAAATACACATAAAGAACAAACTAATGTCCTAGAGGTGTTCAATATTTATGCCAAATTTAAATCGGTCGCGGTCACCGAGAATGTCTGGAGACGCTTATAACCCTGTGCGGGGCAGATGTGGACGTTATAGACACAAACGGATGTTCGGCCCTCTTCTATGCGGTAACCCTGGGGCATGCCGATGCTACGACACTACTTCTGCAGTACGGAGCCACGCCTAACCGACAGGATAGGAAAGGACGCACGTATGTGACTGAGCTTTTTTACTTTTTCCTCATAAGTTGTTTATTGCCAATAATACGAGTATTGCCTCGTATTTTGTCAATTTACATTTATTGAAAGAGGGGTACCTAATATGTGCAATTGTGCATTCGAAGGAGTGTTGTCCTCAGAAATTTGGGAGCATTAAGTTCCTAGTTTTTTTAATTAATTTTAAAGGAATTAGTGTTGGAACTCTTTAAATTGGAGTTACAAGAAGAAAAGAGAACAATTTATTTGACGTATGTAAATTTACATCTATTGAAAGAGAGGTACCTAATATGTGCATTCGAAGGAGTGTTGTCCTCAGAAATTTGAGAGCATTAAGTTCCTAGTTTTTTTTTAAAGAATTTTAAAGGAATTGGTCTTGGAACTCTTTAATTTGGAGTTACAAGAAGAAAAGAGAACAATTTAGTGGACGTATGTAGGTACATACATAAAACTCTTGATAGTGCTGTCAAACTTTCTTGGCTTGGCGCTCTACCGCGCTCCTTAATCTTACAAATGGACTCCCTTTGAATGCTACTAAACCAGGCTCATATTTAAAGTCAATATTTAAGGGTATTTGAGTAAATTTTGAGTGTATGGCCGCCATACACGCCCTACATGGACGCTACGCCACTGACGAGTACTGCCTCGTATTTTGTCAATTTACATCTATTGAAAGAGAGGTACCTAATATGTGCATTCGAAGGAGTGTTGTACTCAGAAATTTGAGAGCATTAAGTTCCTAGTTTTTTAAAAGAATTTTAAAGGAATTGGTCTTGGAACTCTTTCAATTGGAGTTACAAGAAGAAAAGAGAACAATTTATTTGACGTATGTGGGTACATACATAAAACTCTTGATAGTGCTGTCAAACTTTCTTGGCTTGGCGGTGCGGAGCTCTACCGCGCTCCTTAATCTTACAAATGGACTCCCTTTGAATGCTACTAAACCAGGCTCATTTTTCCCCGCGCTGTTACCAGGCCAGCCCATTGTGGCGCTGCCAAGGGCCAATTCGAGACGTTGCGAATCCTGCACGAGAACGGGGCCAACGTTTGGGCCCGGAACGTGAAAGGCGACTTTCCCTTACACGATGCTGTGCAGAGTGGTAGGAGAGAGTTGGTCATCTGGCTCCTCACCCAGCGACCGGATGCTATCAATGCGACCAACAACGATGGGAAAACCCCACTCCACATCGCTGCCATTTATAACAATGTGGAAATGGGCAAGGTAAGCAATTTGACCTAGGCAGGGTGGATTGGGGGCTCCTATCCTGTCTTCCTTCTCTCTTCGATTTCGGGATGATAAGACCTTAGCAGTTACAGTTCCCTCTGTCAAACCTCCTAATAAAAAAAATCTTTTCCTGTTCCAGATCAATTGCGACTCCTCCAGCAATCTTCCTGCAGGAAGCTCATCCCTCGCATCAAATCCAGTGATAACGGCTGGCTTTCTCCTATCCTGTCTTCCTTCTCTCTTCGATTTCGGGACGATAAGATCTTAGCAGTTACAGTTCCCTCTGTCAAACTTCCTAATAAAAAAAATCTTTTCGTGTTCCAGATCAATTGCGACTCCTCCAGCAATCTTCCTGCAGGAAACTCATCCCTCGCATCAAATCCAGTGACGACTACGATAAACTCACTCAGGAACTGAAGCGGACCCGAGCCGGGAAAACAGTCCTGGAAAACATTCACGTCCCGGAAAATCCGTTCCACTGTACGCATAGCACATACCGATGCTTCCATGCTACTCACGCGTACACGGGAATACCTTGCGCTGCCTATAGTAAGTACTGTCCATGTTATAGTAAGTACTGTCCATGTTATGGTAAGTACTGTCCATGTTATAGTAAGTACTGTCCATGCTATAGTAGGTACTGTCCATGTTATAGTAAATACTGTCCATGTTATAATAAGTACTGTCGATGTTATAGTAAGTACTGTCCATGTTATAGTAAGTACTGTCCATGTTATGGTAAGTACTGTCCATGTTGTAGTAAGTACTGACCATGTTATGGTAAGTACTGTCCATGTTATGGTAAGTACTGTCCATGTTATAGTAAGTACTGTCCATGTTATAGTAAGTACTCTCTATGTTATGGTAAGTACTGTCCATGTTATAGTAAGTACTGTCCATGTTATAATAAGTACTGTCCATGTTATAGTAAGTACTGTCCATGTTATAGTAAGTACTGTTCATGTTATAATAACATTAGTAAGTACTGTCCATGTTAAGGCCCGTTCCCACTTGTCGTTCGGAAAAAATTGTGTTATGCCTAAGTGGAAACACTCTCACTTAAATCACATTGCCTACAGGACATTCGGAAAAAAATTCGGATGAAACTCACGACAAATTAAATTCGGATGAAACTCACCACAAATGGAAAGGGGTCTTTATTCTCAAGCTTCAAGGACCCTGTCGGGACCTTAGAGAGAAAATCCCGGCCTAGGGGGACAAAATCACAGGGTCCTTCCCCTCGTCCGTCCCCTATGCATGCTTGATAAGCTGTGTCTACACATAGTCGACGGTACTTGATCGATATAGATCGACGGCCGCTGACTATGTGTGGATACGGAATTTCTGTTGTTATACAGGCGCAGCCACGCCTAAAGAGGGAAAATCATCTCAGATTCCGAAAGGAAAATACAACTCATTTGAAACATCAAACAATAATGAAAAGAAAACAAACCCAGTTTCTTTTGTTTCAGTTGCTAAAATCGATCATCACACGCTGCCCAAACCGGGAATGGACATCATTCCAGGCACTTTTCTTCCTCGCATCGATTCCTCAGTGAACCCACCCTCGGATCAGGAGGTGACCAAATGTCTACGCCATGTAGATCCGAACAGACCTGTCACTCTGGAACTAAGCCATGGCGGAGAGAAGCAAATCATATCTCTGCCAACACAAAATCTGAATAAGAATAAGAAGTACTTTGTCTCGTTTACCATCAAAGGTAATGATGAAGCTGGAGATAAGCCGCAGGCTAAGAAACCGGATAAGAAACATACACGGAGCTTTTAGATATTTGCCAGCCTAGTTGGCTTGTTTGGTAGCGCGTCTGCCTGGTAAGCGCTAGGCCGCGGGTTCAATTTCCGCCCGGGGCGGATGTTATCCTGAACGGATAAAATTCGTTCTCGGAACGACTGGCTTTCTCCTATTCTGTCTTCTTCTCTCTTCGATTTCGGGACGATAAGACCTTAGCAGTTACAATTCCCCCTGTCAAAACATCTTAAAAAAAAAAAAAAAAAAAAATATTTGGACTTGGGAAACTTCGGTAGCCTTAGCTTCCAGTTTTGAAAGATATGACATTATTTCCTTCCTCATGATTTTTTTTTTTTGTAAATAAAAGTTTGTCTTCGTTAGTATAGACAGTAGGGTAGAAATATGTCTCTCACATAGAAATGTTAGTTAATTAATTAATTAGCCTGGTAATTGGTTTATGGTGGTTGATTTTACCAACGGCTTGGTAATTGGATTTCGGTGGTTGGTTTCAGTTTCACCAATAGCTTAATAGATTTTTTTAATGACCCCCAAAAAACGAGTGATTAAATAGAAAATTCTGTATTTAAATGAGTTAAATATGTTTGCAAATGTTTCTAAAGCCTATTTGAACTCATCAAATTTTACAATCATCTCTTACTCCTTTTTGGGTCATTAAAAGATCTTCCAAGAGTGATTAGTATTTGTTCATAGGAATTATGTTCGTTATGTTTTAATAGATTATATTAATTTCTCGTTAATAATAATAAAATTATGGGTGAAAATTACGTATACATAACCATACATATCAACAAACTTGTGGTGTTTTTAATTTTTTTAGTTTTTCATTGAAAGAAGCGAAGGAAAAGAAAAGAACCATACTTTAATTTCTCTCGTAAAAAACCATACTCGTAAAAATTGCCTAATAGTTAATCTCCAGACAACAATTACAGATAACAACAATTTCCTATGAAATACATACTACATAGTTGTAGATAGAGTAATAGATTGTTAAAATGGAACTTTTCTCAACTCTAAACTCACAAACTTACAACTTGGTCGAAAAGGGTAGGTATATGTTTTTCTAACGAAAGGTCAAAAACTATTCTAACAAAAAGGTCGAAAATAAAGAAAATATTTCAAGGCTTTTTTTGCGTGTTTGAAATAAACATATGGAGCGCAACATTTAATTGTCATAAAAAAGCACAGTTACATGATTTGTTCCATAATTTAACTAACATAGTAACAAGAAAAATATTACAAATAATAAATTGTACTAGAAAAGTAAAATCCTATCAGAGAATAATGGATTCAATTGTTCATAGGAATTATGTTCGTTATGTTTTAATAGATTATATTAATTTCTCGTTAATAATAATAAAATTATGGGTGAAAATTACGTATGCATAATCATACATATCAACAAACCTGTGGTGTTTTTAATTTTTTAGTTTTTCATTGAAAGAAGCAAACGAAAAGAAAAGAACCATACTTTAATTTCTCTCGTAAAAAACCATACTCGTAATCTCCAGACAACAATTACAGATAACAACAATTTCCTATGAAATGCATACTACATAGTTGTAGATAGAGTAATAGATTGTTAAGTCTAAAATGGAACTTTTCTCAATATCTTAAACCATTTGTTTTAGAATTTGTAAAATTCTTTGAGCACCTTGAGTTTAACGGGGTTTTTTCTTCCTCATGCAAGACAATTTTGAGGTAACCCCAAAGAAAAAACCCATTGGGGCCCCAAAGGAGGTTACCTTTTGTTGCCCAAAAAACATTATTTCTTATCACGAATCACTTATTTAAGAAACATTTTGTAAGACATACACATCCTTTTGAGTAAATTATTTACTACACAACTTTCAGAAGATACATAACATTGAACCACGAAGTAAGCAAAGCAAAATCTAAACAAAGATCGGACTGAGCAAAATAAAATCTACTAGGCCTAAATAATTTGAAGAGTAGAACGTTGACAATTTTAAGATAAAACAATTTATTTAATTTATTATTAAACAGTCACTAAGGAAGTCAAACCGGTGGTTATTCGAATGGGTGACTGGTGGTGCGGGGGAGTCAATCAGTGTCCACCTCTCATCGCTTGGATCCTGTTCCAAAGTTGCCAGACTACAGTAGGGGATGTTCTTGAGGAGTTTCGTCATTTCCTGACTGGTGCGGGGAGGTGCACCCAGGAGCTGTCGGGAACAGGTGTCCAGTGTTGCCGCGTGACCGACCAGCAGAATGTTGCCTAGACCTGCGACGAACGTAATAAAGAAGCTAATCAAATACAGCCTTGAATTCCAACGGGATCAAAAGAAATGTGATTTTGCTCTCAAATCCTAGGCACCATCGCAGTTATAAAATATGGTTAAGTGAGTATTAGAATGGGTGACTGTGTGCTTACGTCAGAAGCACTTTCCAGTCAAAGCGGTGGTTATTAGAATGGGTGACTGTACGCTTACGTAAGCAGCACTTTCCAGTCAAACCGGTGGTTATTCGAATGGGTGACTGGTGGTGCGGGGGAGTCAATCAGTGTCCACCTCTCATCGCTTGGATCCTGTTCCAACGTTGCCAGACTACAGTAGGGGATGTTCTTGAGGAGTTTGGTCATTTCCTGACTGGTGCGGGGAGGTGCACCCAGGAGCTGTCGGGAACAGGTGTCCAGTGTTGCTGCGTGACCGACCAGCAGAATGTTGCCTAGACCTGCGATCAAAAGGGGAAGTAAAGAGTTTGAGAAACTGTTGGAATAATAAGACTGTCTATGTCTAGCCTTAGTCGAATAGATAAAAAAGGTGTATTAAATTAGTAAAATATTATTTTCAGAGTTTTAAAATAAAACTCGCGGAATAACAGTTATTAGCTGGGGAAAAATCACAGATTGCCCAGAGAGAGAAATATATCTCTCATCAAATACCCATTATTTTAAGAGTGGAAAGTAAAATCTTTTGCTGCAATCACTTGTAAATGCTTAAGTATGTCAAGAAGAAACACGACAAATTAATGGAAAGGGGTCTTTATTCTCAAGCTTCAAGGACCCTGTCGGGACCTTAGAGAGAAAATCCCGGCCTAGGGGGACAAAATCACAGGGTCCTTCCCCTCGTCCGTCCCCTATGCATGCTTGATAAGCTGTGTCCACACAATACATAGTCGACGGTCCTTGATCGATATAGATCGACGGCCGCTAACTATGTGTGGACACGGAATTTCTGTTGTTATACAGGCGCAGCCACGCCTAAAGAGGGAAAATCATCTCAGATTCCGAAAGGAAAATACAACTCATTTGAAACATCAAACAATAATGAAAAGAAAACAAACCCAGTTTCTTTTGATACCTAGAACCAACTCTGAATAAGAAGCCAATATAACTTCTACCTAAATTACCAAGGAGGAAGCTCCAAACCCATGGTCAAATATAGGAGAAACCTCCCCTCAAACCCCTACATTTAAAAAAAAAAAAAAATCGCGGATATCGCGAAGAAAATCGCGGATACCTTGAACAAACCGCGGATACCGCGAGCAAATAGCGGATATCGCGAACAAACCGCGAATACCGCGAACAAACCGCGAATACCGCGAACAAACCGCGAATACCGCGAACAAACCGCAGATACCGCGAACAAATTGCGGATACCGCGAACATCGCGAACAAACCGCGGATATCGCGAACAAACCGCGGATATCGCGAACAAACCGCGGATACCGTGAACGAACCGCGGATATCGCGAACCAACGGCGGATAACGCGATCAAAGCGCGGATACCGCGAACAAATTGCGGACAAACCGCGGATATCGCGAACAAACCGCGGATACCGCGAACAAACCGCGGATACCGCGATCAAAGCGCGGATACCGCGATCAAAGCGCGGATACCGCGATCAAAGCGCGGATACCGCGATCAAAGCGCGGATACCGCGAACAAATCGCGGATACCTAGAACCAACTCTGAATAAGAAGCCAATATAACTTCTACCTAAATTACCAAGGAGGAAGCTCCAAACCCATGGTCAAATATAGCAGAAACCTCCCCTCAAACCCCTACATTGCAGTGAACCCACCCTCGGATCAGGAGGTGACCAAATGTCTACGCCATGTAGATCCGAACAGACCTGTCACTCTGGAACTAAGCCATGGCGGAGAGAAGCAAATCATATCTCTGCCAACACAAAATCTGAATAAGAATAAGAAGTACTTTGTCTCGTTTACCATCAAAGGTAATGATGAAGCTGGAGATAAGCCGCAGGCTAAGAAACCGGATAAGAAACATACACGGAGCTTTTAGATATTTGCCAGCCTAGTTGGCTTGTTTGGTAGCGCGTCTGCCTGGTAAGCGCTAGGCCGCGGGTTCAATTTCCGCCCGGGGCGGATGTTATCCTGAACGGATAAAATTCGTTCTCGGAACGACTGGCTTTCTCCTATTCTGTCTTCTTCTCTCTTCGATTTCGGGACGATAACCTTAGAGAGAAAATCCCGGCCTAGGGGGACAAAATCACAGGGTCCTTCCCCTCGTCCGTCCCCTATGCATGCTTGATAAGCTGTGTCTACACATAGTCGACGGTACTTGATCGATATAGATCGACGGCCGCTGACTATGTGTGGATACGGAATTTCTGTTGTTATACAGGCGCAGCCACGCCTAAAAAGGGAAAATCGTCTCAGATTCCGAAAGGAAAATACAACTCATTTGAAACATCAAACAATAATGAAAAGAAAACAAACCCAGTTTCTTTTATTTCAGTTGCTAAAATCGATCATCACACGCTGCCCAAACCGGGAATGGACATCATTCCAGGCACTTTTCTTCCTCGCATCGATTCCTCAGTGAACCCACCCTCGGATCAGGAGGTGACCAAATGTCTACGCCATGTAGATCCGAACAGACCTGTCACTCTGGAACTAAGCCATGGAGGAGAGAAGCAAATCATATCTCTGCCAACACAGAATCTGAATAAGAATAAGAAGTACTTCGTCACGTTTACCATCAAAGGTAATGATGAAGCTGGGGATAAGCCGCAGGCTAAGAAACCGGATAAGAAACATACACGAAGCTTTTAGATATTTGCCAGCCTAGATTGTTTCCCTACATTGCCCCTGACCTCCTACTTTTATTTTGGTAGTAGGGGGTCAAGGGGAGGTTTCTTTAGATCTAGATTTTTGTCAGAGCTCATTCTCTCTTCTGCTTTCAGGTTGGAAGGTTCTCTGTTCCTGATCCCTCTCTCTCTGATATCTCCAAATATTTCAACATGGGGTTTTTTTTTATATAACAAGAGTTCCCATTAAAGTATTCAAGATTACTAAGGAGTCTTTCCTATGTAACTTTTCACGAGAAATTTATTGGTGCACATTTAAGGTCTCTGGGATAGGACCAAATCCGGACCACAGAGAAAAGATTAGGAGGGACGTAAAACCACCTCTGTGGGCGAGTGGTCAAGAGCACTGACTCTCAACCCGGAGGCGCTGGGTTCGAATCCCGGCCTGGGCGGAAATTGTCTAACCCGACTTTTCCATTATTGGATAAGCATGGAAGTAAAAGAATGTGCCTTGATGTAATGCGACAGCGGTACCGAGGTAAAAAAAAAAAGATGAAAAGGAGATCTTACCCGTATTGCTAATAATGGTCTCCGTGAGCTGATGATTTCGGATGTAGAACTGTTCGCACGTTTCCGACCTCAGCTCAGCAAGTTCCTCTAGGGACATCAGTGGCTTGTAGTTCATGTTCACGTTAAATCCGGCACTGGTTAACTCTTCCAGGGACATCCAGTCGGGCAGAGCATCCGGATACCAGGCTAACCATTCGAATAGGCCGGGCTCGATGTTTATCCGGATCTGAGACGCTAGATTCAAACCTGAAAAGGACATTAATTTAGTACAAACTAAGGGTGGAAAGTTTCTATTACTACAGTATAGCTTGCTATACTGTAGTAATAGAAAGTAAAAAAAAAAAAATATATATATATAAAATTATCAAAATGTAATGAGAAATGAGATCATGCAAAAATGACCTGAAGTAATGTAATATTTTAAGGTTATTTTTTTAAGGGGGAGAATCAGCATACTCGCTTGTCACAAATGTCGTTCCCCACCTAAATCACCTCGATATTTTATTTCTTTTTAACTTGTGCTCGAGCCACAAGCCTCCAGATCCGAAGTGCACCACCCTGACCATTCCAGTACAAACTAAGGGTGGAAGAGCTCCCACTTGAAATAAAGGGCTTACAAAATAATGTATAAAAAAGGAGAAAAAAATTGTATAGCTTGCTATACTGTAAGTAATAGAAAATAAAAGAAGAAGAAGAAAAAAAAAAATATAAAATTATCAAAATGTAATGAGAAATGAGATAATGCAAAAATAACCTGAAGTAATGTAATATTTTAAGGTTAATTCCGTAAGGGGGAGAATCAGCATGCTCGTTTGTCACAAATGTCGTTCCCCACCTAAATCACCTCGATATTTTTTTTTTTTTAACTTGGGCTCGAACCACAAACCTCCAGATCCGAAGTGCACCACCCTGACCATTCCTCTCCTGAGACTTGGTGACAAAACATTTCAGCCGATTACATTACTCTCCTTCCTATGGGATAAGGACTGGCATTCCAGAGTTCAAGCGCCTCAGAGGGGGGAAAAGAATAAAAAAGGAGCAGTTTAGGACTTAAGGGTACTCACCTACGAGTAGGTTGTGACAGGTTTGCACACAGCGCAGACTGGGAGAACAGAACACGTTATGTATTAGCACGTTGGCCTATTAAAAAAAAAAAAAAAAAAAATCATTCAAGACTATCTTTAGGTAACCCCAAAGTAAAAAGCCATTGACTCCAAAACCAGGCTACCATGATAGTGATGGTCAAAAAATTACCCATTATTTCTAATCATAAACCATTTGTTTTAGAATTTGTAAAATTCTTTGAGCACATTGAGTTTAACGGGGTTTTTTCTTCCTCATGCAAGACAATTTTGAGGTAACCCCAAAGAAAAAACCCATTGGGGGCCCAAATCAGGCCACTTCTTGTTGCCTAAAAACATTATTTCTAATCATAATTAGACAAGACAATTTTGATGTAACCCCAAAGAAAAAAAAATCACAGGGGTAAAATCAACCTTAAACTACTGTTGGAAAATATGCCTTGTAAGAATCTTTACTATGATTAACCTTGCATTATGTTCATTATGAGCAGGACATCCATCCATTTGAAACCAGAATATGTTGTCTTCACCACTCACAAAAAGTTCAATTGGCACCTTGATTGTTAAAATTGGGTATTCTTTGATATTATTTTGGCCTTTTTTTTTTCTTCAATTTATACCTTACTATTTTCCACTCACAAAGCTGTGTATCTAGTAGGCAAATTAGGTATGTATAATATTGTATATGTACCTAGTAAACACTTAGGTAGCCGCCTATCAACTGTCAGTCAAATAGACGTGAAAAATTCAACGAGATTGACTATGTGATAGTCCGATGGAAAAAAACATAGTATAAGTTGGTTAAGAACAATCCAAAGATACATAAAAAAAGGGTAGGTTATAATAATGGATTTGATCTCATTAATTTTTTTCAAGCTTTTCTACAATTTGTAAGTACGTGCTTAGCAATAATAAAGAGCCAGCTGTTACATAGTAACTGACTTGCATACCGAAGCAATTATAAATCAATTAATTCTCGAAAACTCTTGAAGTTATGAAATTCCACGTCAAATAATGACTTGAAAACTGAATTAATAATAATACACTTACAAGGTCTATTAAATCAAATATTACTTTGAAATTTTCAAAAGAATACCTACCACTTTGAATAAAATACTAAAGAATGAAGTCACTTGGGAAAATGGCGATTCAAAGCACGTAGACAACCTTATAACTTGAAATTTTGAGTGAAAATGTCCTACTGTCAAAAACAGTGTTAAAACTAAAGAAATAAAAATCTATAACAAGAAATAAAATATCAGGTACGAAAACAAAAATATAACAAAGGTGGGGGGAGTAAAAAAGGAGGTAAGTACGAAATAAATAACTAACTTAAAACGGAAATAATTAACTAAATTAAAAAAATAAATAATAACTAGCTAAATAACTATTGGAGTGAAAATAGTCTACCTATTTTAAATGACCTACTGGTAGGTACCAACGTTCTAGGTTCAAGCAGTATTGTATTCGATTATGTGACTTATTTTTATAGTCAAACATGGCTGAACCAATGAGATTGTGAGTGGAGCAAGTATTTACGTCCAAAGCGGAATATGGTTCAGAAAAAAAAATCTCACTGGTTCAGGCTGAATTTCATTGGTTCAGCCAAAAAAAGTCACTTAATCGAATATGATACAGCTGTAGCTAGTTGAATTTGTACATGTGATTTGGTCCTAATAAATCTTTCTCATTAACAATTCTTCACCAGAGCGAGACCATCTCACGAACACGTAAAGTAAATGCTAAAGTCGTTGTCAAGCAAGCAAATTAAGTTAGAGCTTTGTTCGAATGAGGAAGACGGAGGTAATATAATATATTCACCTCATAATATGTCTAAGGGGGGTCATTAACAATTCTTCACCAGAGCGAGACCATCTCACGAACACGTAAAGTAAATGCTAAAGTCGTTGTCAAGCAAGCAAATTAAGTTAAAGCTTTGTTCGAATGAGGAAGACGGAGGTAATATAATATATTCACCTCATAATATGTCTAAGGGGGGAAAAATTACCTACTATCTATGTGTAAGCACAATAAAACAACTGCAATATTTTAATTTCTATACGACTCTTTGATTAATATGGTAGGTAGTGTAGGTACATAATTTCAAAATACCTAATGTTTTCATGTTTTCGTAAAGCTTTTTTTTTCAAGGTCTAAAAAATTGTCTAATATTTTAAAAGGTCCAAAAAATTGAACCCGAATCAAAAAATAGAATGTAATAAAGAAGCTAATCAAATACAGCCTTGAATTCCAACGGGATCAAAAGAAATGTGATTTTGCTCTCAAATCCTAGGCACCACCGCAGTTATAAAACATGCTTAAGTGAGTATTAGAATGGGTGACTGTGTGCTTACGTCAGCTGACCATTCCTCTCCTGAGGCTTGGTGACAAAACATTTCAGCCGATTACATTACTCTCCTTCCTATGGGATAAGAACTGGCATTCCAGAGTTCAAGTTCAAGCGCCTCAGAGGGGGGAAAAAGAATAAAAAAGGAGCAGTTTAGGACTTAAGGGTACTCACCTACGAGTAGGTTGTGACAGGTTTGCACACAGCGCAGACTGGGAGAACAGAACACGTTATGTATTAGCACGTTGGCCACCGACAAACACTCCCCTGTCAATCTAGCCTGCAACTCTCCCACATTGGTGAGCGGACAATCTTTGGCGAAACCCTGAGGGCCTCCGGATCTTGTGGGCAGACATTTGGGCAAGTTGAGGTCCTTCCGAATGTATTGACCTGTAAATGAAGATAAATACATACAATTTGCTTGAAATTGAAGAGAATTGGGAGAAAAATTCAGATAAAAATGAGGAAAACCCTCAAAACTCTGTTTCGTGTTAATAACTTAAAATACGTCGGGCGTCGCTTCGAACTCTTTGCTCTTGATGGTGTTCGCATAAAGACCATTTACCGTTTTGATTGATAAAGTTATTCTTTTCCGTAATCGAAAGCATACTGTAACTTATAAATTAAAAGGGACTGAAAATTTCATGTCAAATGAGAAAAAAAGTAAAATCCAATAAAGCTGGCATATGGGAAGCACTAAAAATAATAGGAAGTAGGTAAATAGAAAAAAAAACATCACAATTACCATCTCAAACGTAAATCATCTATTCCAGAGTCAAGTCAAATATCTTACCATTCTCGTCAAAACAATACGGAATCCATTTTCCGAACGTAAAGTCCACTCTCTCCCCATGTCGAATGATGTATAGTTGACGAGGATTTTCCATGTCTCCCACACTCAGCTGAAAATAAATCCAATATATAAAAGGTTGAGCAAACCAGTCGAAATGGACCACTCTCAACTGAAATTTGAAAAGAAATCCAAATTGAAGATCGTGCAAAACAGTCGAACTCGAAATGTCTGCTTAAATGACCTCAATTTGAACACAAATATTGCTCAATTGGCTAATTAAATTAATTGATAAAACGGCGCGAACGACATGAATGAAACATTGTTGAAGCACCTAATTTGGGGAAAAATTAACGTTAATTAATTTCAACGATTAATTGGGTTATACTCTTTCTTTCTTTCTTTCAATTTCTTCAAGACAATGTTTGTATTGTTCTTGTCCAAAATGCCATCACAAATGTCATTGACCATTAGGTCATTTATATCGTTACACTTACAAGGTCTATTAAATCAAATATTACTTTGAAATTTTCAAAAGAATACCTACCACTTTGAATAAAATACTAAAGAATGAAGTTACTTGGGAAAATGGCGATTCAAAGCACGTAGACAACCTTATAACTTGAAATTTTGAGTGAAAATGTCCTACTGTTGGGAGTGTTTAGGTAATGTGAAAATACCTACCAATAAAATATTAAATAATGAAGTCACTTGGAAAATGTTTATTCAGAGCACCCTTATGTCAACTCGAAATTTTAAGTGAAAATGTTCGAAGTGAAAAGTGAAAATGTACTGAGGTAATGTGAATGGAAATGTGTCCGTACTGTCTGTGTGAAGAGTGACTAATCTGACCCTGACGTAATAATCCAATTAGTGTTGACAGAGTTGCGTTATAAGTTATTTATAGACTGTGGAAATATAGGTTTCACCTTCAGTGGCATATTAGATAGGATTATAACGGCGATAAATAATAGTACAAACTGGAAAATGTACTGAGGTAATGTGAATGGAAATGTGTCCGTACTGTCTGTGTGAAGAGTGACTAATCTGACCCTGACGTAATAATCCAATTTTATTAGTGTTGACAGAGTTGCGTTATAAGTTATTTATAGACTGTGGAAATATAGGTTCCACCTTCAGTGGCATATTAGATAGGATTATAACGGCGATAAATAATAGTACAAACTGGCTCGAATACTATCGATCTTTTTATTTTATTCATACTCACACTGTATACCTAAGGTTTTTTTTATTTTTTTAATTTTTAACGCGAAAATTAAAGAAGAGGCACAGTCTCTGTAGTTTAATCTCTGTCTGACCATCTTCTTTATAAGTACCACCCATACCTTATCAGTCTTTATAAATGAGAAGATAACAGGAACAATTGGAGTCAATGACCCTTTCAGACATACATATGTACGTAGAGTCAATGATCCCTACAGACATACGTAGTCAGACACAGATTATTATAAATCATTAGGTACTCATCAAGATTAGTCAACAACAGGTGCCGTACGCCAAAAATACGCTGAAAATTTTCAGCAACAGTAACTTGCAAAGCAGGTACTCTCAAGATTTATGCATTCAACTTTCTAACGGACACAGAAAGTCAGCAAAACATATTACCTGGTTGTTATTATCAGGGCTGGACACATTCTCATAGACCACATGAGGCAGGGGGGAAAGTTCAGATGACGAAAGTTGTCGAGAGAATGTCACAGGACAGACGGAAGATTCTTCAGAGTCCATGTTGGACGAGGTAATGTGATGACTGAACAGGGCCACCGTCCTGAAATACATGCCAAATATAATAAAATTGTCTGCTCTCTCTGATTGTTATGAAAATCGTTGTAGTTGGACGAGGTAATGTGATGACTGAACAGGGCCACCGTCCTGAAATACATGCCAAATATAATAAAATTGTCTGCTCTCTCTGATTGTCATGAATATCGTTCCACACTTATTACATCTAGATAAATTTTATGACTTGACTAAAAAATGTAAACTATCTGGGATTTTAAATAAATAAAAATAAAAGTAGGCTTGGGTTCAAACCATTAACCTCCAGATTCGAAGTTCAGCGCACTACACCACTGAGGTTGGTTTTGTATATTGACAATTTTGAGGCTGAGAACCTTTTAGTACCACTCTATCAATATGTTGTTGTTATCTAATTAATACTCGAGATAGCTAATAGACTATTATGGAATTTTTCTATCTGCCAATATGTTATTTTGGATAAAAATGTTACCTGTGTAAGGTCCAAGCATCGGACTCAGCAGTTCTCTCCGTATAATTTAATGGCAAGTATCCAGAGCATCCTGGAAAAGAAAAGAAACAATATTTTTTAGGCATTGTAAGTTCTAAGGATTATTCCTCATTGCCTAAATCCTAAACAGCACCTGTGTAAGGTCCAAGCATCGGACTCAGCAGTTCTCTCCGTATAATTTAATGGCAAGTATCCAGAGCATCCTGGAAAAGAAAAGAATCAATATTTTTTAGGCATTGTAAGTTCTAAGAATTATTCCTCATTGCCTAAATCCTAAACAGATCTGCAGACAAAATGTTGATTTGACATTTTTGGTCACCAAGACTAGAACCACGACAAAGTAATTGAACAAAGTGAATTTCATGTTTTATTGTGAAGCTTTTTTTTTTACCAAAACTTTCAAACAGTTTGTATTATTTTCTCTGCTTACTTACCTGTTAGCCAAGATGTTCCCTCGACCCAGCCATCTAAAGAGCTAGCCAAAGCCTCAGGGGAAATATAAATGAAATCTCCAGGTCTCAATTCTAACTCGTCATGCTCCCTGGGTACGTGAGAATAAAGCACCTTGTGAACCTGTACAAAAGATAATAGACACATATGTAATTATATATATATTTTTTTCTTCTTCTTTTTTTAGTTTTGATAGAGGGGACTGTAACAACGGAGGTCTTATCGTCCCGAAATCAAAGAGAGGAGGACAGGATAGAAGAAAGCCAGCCGTTCCGAGAACGAACCTTATCTGTTTAGGATTACTTAGGATAAAGCAATCTTACAAAGCAGGCGCACTACCCTCCAAGCTCACTTCTGCTTCTTCGCATTTTCCCGTGTTGAGACGGGGTCGGCGTTTTTCGTTTGCCTCTCAATCAGCCCTATTGCTTTGGGCTGATATTTGGCCCTTCCTCTTAACCCCAAGCTCACTATGCTGGCTAAATGTTTTAAAGTTTCATTACCTGTTTTCCAGCTAATCTAGAGTCTCGAGAATACAATCTGATCTGCCACATATTAGAGCTCGATGGATTCAGTGTGGTTTCCACCATGGACTTGAGAGTGTTGTATTGATTAGTGGGAAACTGATAGGCTAAGGTCAAGTGAAGAGATTTGACGTGAGGTTCTAGAGAAATTGCTGCAAAAGGAAGAAAGAGAATAGATTGAAATTGGTTGATGGTGGAGAGAAAGCAGACCTACAACTTAGAGTAGGTATGTACAAATAGATATAAGATTAATGAAATGATAAACTAAAGATACACAGAAACTATAAAATGCAAAAGGACAGATATTAAATGCAGTCAAATTAATAACGAACATAAAAAAACTTGCTCTTTTTTTGTCATTCACCAAATAAGTGCTATAAGAACAAGACAAAAGGGAATTACACTATGTACAAAATATCAAAATGGGTATTATAAAAGAAAATCTACATCATCAAAGAATAATAATTTACTTAAAGAGGCTACAAAACATATAACAGTGAGAAAATAACCAGCAAACAAGACAAAACAAATTCATAAATTATAAGACTAATAAAACAATATGATCTAAATCCATCTACCTTCTACATTGCATTCTAAAAGGGAATAATTAAAGGCCAGCTCAAACATAATAGGTACATATAAAAGAGACAATCAAATAAAAAAGAACATACAAAAACAGGTTACCATGTCAAATATCACAATATTTCAGGATAAGAGAAAGAAAAACTCACAGGATAAGAGAAAGAAAAACATATTCACTTGAGAAACGAAAGGAATTAGATTTTTTAATACCTAGTCAAGTGATAGCATTTGCTTTCTCTCTTCTCTCTATGCAAATCAAATAAAAAAGTCCAAAATACAGTAGGTAATACATTTCTGATTTTCTACCAAGTTGAGGAAAATATCTTACGCGTTACACTGCGAGGTAGTGAGAATCTACCCGAGCTAGCAACCCCTGTACACCAGGGAAAGCAAGTTGCCAGTGCATCTAATTGTTCGTAAGTATCATCTGTGACAACTGGAAATAAATACCAAGAAATTATAACCTGGATAATAAATGCACACAATCTTATATGAGATGAAACATTGTTACAATGGGACTATGAAAATAACTAGGTACTTAATTGAAATATTTTTAAATCACACATATTATGTAGGTATCTGCAACACAAATGTCTTATTCAATAAAATAGCCTCTTTCCACTGGGCTAGGCTTAGGGGAAGCAAAATATACTCACTTTCATTGGATACATCCTTTACAAATTGAAGAGCAATTCGTTTGAGTACATCTGCATGTTCATCAGATACAAAGAAGCCCATAAAGTTTTGACTCATGTAGGTTTCTAATTTAATATTCTGGGAAACATCATTCCGTGCCAGCTCTACAATTTGTTTCAATGTTTTGGCCAAGGTTTGAGAACACTCATCAGGTGCCTATAATCAAGGAAATTCAAATTATTATAATAACAGTGAACAAGAAAGGTAATGTCCTAAGTACCTACTGGCAAAGACTATAAAAATTGTGCTAGATCTTTCAATTACCAAAAGGTTTTTATTCTACCAAGGTCTTACTGGGCTTAATGTCTCCCTGCTTTATTCTCTAGAATTTTAACTACCTGTTCGCATAAAGACCATTTACCGTTTTGATTGATAAAGTTATTCTTTTCCGTAATCGAAAGCATACTGTAACTTATAAATTAAAAGGAACTGAAAATTTCATATCAAATGCGAAAAAAAGTAAAATCCAATAAAGCTGGCATATGGGAAGCACTAAAAATAATAGGAAGTAAATAGAAAAAAAACATCACAATTACCAACTCAAACGTAAATCATCTATTCCAGAGTCAAGTCAAATATCTTACCATTCTCGTCAAAACAATACGGAATCCATTTTCCGAACGTAAAGTCCACTCTCTCCCCATGTCGAATGATGTATAGTTGACGAGGATTTTCCATGTCTCCCACACTCAGCTGAAAATAAATCCAATATATAAAAGGTTGAGCAAACCAGTCGAAATGGACCACTCTCAACTGAAATTTGAAAAGAAATCCAAATTGAAGATCGTGCAAAACAGTCGAACTCGAAATGTCTGCTTAAATGACCTCAATTTGAACACAAATATTGCTCAATTGGCTAATTAAATTAATTGATAAAACGGCGCGAACGACATGAATGAAACATTGTTGAAGCACCTAATTTGGGGAAAAATTAACGTTAATTAATTTCAACGATTAATTGGGTTATACTCTTAACATTGTTGAAGCACCTAATTTGGGGAAAAATTAACGTTAATTAATTTCAACGATTAATTGGGTTATACTCTTTCTTTCTTTCTTTCAATTTCTTCAAGACAATGTTTGTATTGTTCTTGTCCAAAATGCCATCACAAATGTCATTGACCATTAGGTCATTTATATCGTTACACTTACAAGGTCTATTAAATCAAATATTACTTTGAAATTTTCAAAAGAATACCTACCACTTTGAATAAAATACTAAAGAATGAAGTCACTTGGGAAAATGGCGATTCAAAGCACGTAGACAACCTTATAACTTGAAATTTTGAGTGAAAATGTCCTACTGTCGGGAGTGTTTAGGTAATGTGAAAATACCTACCAATAAAATATTAAATAATGAAGTCACTTGGAAAATGTTTATTCAGAGCACCCTTATGTCAACTCGAAATTTTAAGTGAAAATGTTCGAAGTGAAAAGTGAAAATGTACTGAGGTAATGTGAATGGAAATGTGTCCGTACTGTCTGTGTGAAGAGTGACTAATCTGACCCTGACGTAATAATCCAATTTTATTAGTGTTGACAGAGTTGCGTTATAAGTTATTTATAGACTGTGGAAATATAGGTTCCACCTTCAGTGGCATATTAGATAGGATTATAACGGCGATAAATAATAGTACAAACTGGCTCGAATACTATCGATCTTTTTATTTTATTCATACTCACACTGTATACCTAAGGTTTTTTTTATTTTTTTAATTTTTAACGCGAAAATTAAAGAAGAGGCACAGTCTCTGTAGTTTAATCTCTGTCTGACCATCTTCTTTATAAGTACCACCCATACCTTATCAGTCTTTATAAATGAGAAGATAACAGGAACAATTGGAGTCAATGACCCTTTCAGACATACATATGTACGTAGAGTCAATGATCCCTACAGACATACGTAGTCAGACACAGATTATTATAAATCATTAGGTACTCATCAAGATTAGTCAACAACAGGTGCCGTACGCCAAAAATACGCTGAAAATTTTCAGCAACAGTAACTTGCAAAGCAGGTACTCTCAAGATTTATGCATTCAACTTTCTAACGGACACAGAAAGTCAGCAAAACATATTACCTGGTTGTTATTATCAGGGCTGGACACATTCTCATAGACCACATGAGGCAGGGGGGAAAGTTCAGATGACGAAAGTTGTCGAGAGAATGTCACAGGACAGACGGAAGATTCTTCAGAGTCCATGTTGGACGAGGTAATGTGATGACTGAACAGGGCCACCGTCCTGAAATACATGCCAAATATAATAAAATTGTCTGCTCTCTCTGATTGTCATGAATATCGTTCCACACTTATTACATCTAGATAAATTTTATGACTTGACTAAAAAATGTAAACTATCTGGGATTTTAAATAAATAAAAATAAAAGTAGGCTTGGGTTCAAACCATTAACCTCCAGATTCGAAGTTCAGCGCACTAGACCACTGAGGTTGGTTTTGTATATTGACAATTTTGAGGCTGAGAACCTTTTAGTACCACTCTATCAATATGTTGTTGTTATCTAATTAATACTCGAGATAGCTAATAGACTATTATGGAATTTTTCTATCTGCCAATATGTTATTTTGGATAAAAATGTTACCTGTGTAAGGTCCAAGCATCGGACTCAGCAGTTCTCTCCGTATAATTTAATGGCAAGTATCCAGAGCATCCTGGAAAAGAAAAGAAACAATATTTTTTAGGCATTGTAAGTTCTAAGGATTATTCCTCATTGCCTAAATCCTAAACAGCTCTGCAGACAAAATGTTGATTTGACATTTTTGGTCACCAAGACTAGAACCACGACAAAGTAATTGAACAAAGTGAATTTTATGTTTTATTGTGAAGCTTTTTTTTTACCAAACTTTCAAACAGTTTGTATGATTTTCTCTGCTTACTTACCTGTTAGCCAAGATGTTCCCTCGACCCAGCCATCTAAAGAGCTAGCCAAAGCCTCAGGGGAAATATAAATGAAATCTCCAGGTCTCAATTCTAACTCGTCATGCTCCCTGGGTACGTGAGAATAAAGCACCTTGTGAACCTGTACAAAAGATAATAGACACATATGTAATTATATATATATTTTTTTCTTCTTCTTTTTTTAGTTTTGATAGAGGGGACTGTAACAACGGAGGTCTTATCGTCCCGAAATCAAAGAGAGGAGGACAGGATAGAAGAAAGCCAGCCGTTCCGAGAACGAACCTTATCTGTTTAGGATTACTTAGGATAAAGCAATCTTACAAAGCAGGCGCACTACCCTCCAAGCTCACTTCTGCTTCTTCGCATTTTCCCGTGTTGAGACGGGGTCGGCGTTTTTCGTTTGCCTCTCAATCAGCCCTATTGCTTTGGGCTGATATTTGGCCCTTCCTCTTAACCCCAAGCTCACTATGCTGGCTAAATGTTTTAAAGTTTCATTACCTGTTTTCCAGCTAATCTAGAGTCTCGAGAATACAATCTGATCTGCCACATATTAGAGCTCGATGGATTCAGTGTGGTTTCCACCATGGACTTGAGAGTGTTGTATTGATTAGTGGGAAACTGATAGGCTAAGGTCAAGTGAAGAGATTTGACGTGAGGTTCTAGAGAAATTGCTGCAAAAGGAAGAAAGAGAATAAGGACTTTTAAAAAAAAAAAAAAAAAAATCAGTCAAAGCCCAGACTAACCCAGTACCTACTTGACCACAACCTCTCTATTTTTTATAGTTTTGATAGAGGGAACTGTAAATGATAAGATCTTATTTGTCTCAAGAGGGAAGAGGAAGACAGGAGATGAGGATGTTCTGAGAATGAACCTTATCTGTTAAGAAAAAAAAAAAATTCGCCCAAGTGGGAATCAAATCTTCAACCTAGAACTTACGAGATGGACTACCCTCCAAGCTAAAAGGGCTGACTTCTTAATCTTTGATATGCACCTGACAAAGTGAACATAGAAATAGGAGAGACCTACAGGCTGTTCATGAACTGGCCTAAGTATGCTCTATAGCTCACACCAAGGCTTGAGCAAAAAATAACTATTAAAACAATACTGCCTCAAAAGGAAGAAAGAGAATAGATTGAAATTGGTTGATGGTGGAGAGAAAGCAGACCTACAACTTAGAGTAGGTATGTACAAATAGATATAAGATTAATGAAATGATAAACTAAAGATACACAGAAACTATAAAATGCAAAAGGACAGATATTAAATGCAGTCAAATTAATAACGAACATAAAAAAAACTTGTTCTCTTTTTGTCATTCACTTCAAATGAGTGCTAGAATAGAATTTTTATTTTAATTTAACATAAAAACGTGCTGCTCACAATATCGAGTATGTTTTTTTTTTTTTTCAGGGCATCATTATTTGATTTTTCTTAAAATAACAACAGTACAAGACAAAAGGGAATTACACTATGTACAAAATATCAAAATGGGTATTATAAAAGAAAATCTACATCATCAAAGAATAATAATTTACTTAAAGAGGCTACAAAACATATAACAGTGAGAAAATAACCAGCAAACAAGACAAAACAAATTCATAAATTATAAGACTATACAAGACAAAAGGGAATTACACTATGTACAAAATATCAAAATGGGTATTATAAAAGAAAATCTACATCATCAAAGAATAATAATTTAAAGAGGCTACAAAACATATAACAGTGAGAAAATAACCAGCAAACAAGACAAAACAAATTCATAAATTATAAGACTGATAAAACAATATAATCTAAATCCATCTACCTTCTACATTGCATTCTAAAAGGGAATAATTAAAGGCCAGCTCAAACATAATAGGTACATATAAAAGAGACAATCAAATAAAAAAGAACATACAAAAACAGGTTACCATGTCAAATATCACAATATAGAGATAAATATCTTACGCGTTACACTGCGAGGTAGTGAGAATCTACCCGAGCTAGCAACCCCTGTACACCAGGGAAAGCAAGTTGCCAGTGCATCTAATTGTTCGTAAGTATCATCTGTGACAACTGGAAATAAATACCAAGAAATTATAACCTGGATAATAAATGCACACAATCTTATATGAGATGAAATATTGTTACAATGGGACTATGAAAATAACTAGGTACTTAATTGAAATATTTTTAAATCACACATATGTAGGTATCTGCAATACAAATGTCTTATTCAATAAAATAGCCTCTTTCCACTGGGCCAGGCTTAGGGGAAGCAAAATATACTCACTTTCATTGGATACATCCTTTACAAATTGAAGAGCAATTCGTTTGAGTACATCTGCATGTTCATCAGATACAAAGAAGCCCATAAAGTTTTGACTCATGTAGGTTTCTAATTTAATATTCTGGGAAACATCATTCCGTGCCAGCTCTACAATTTGTTTCAATGTTTTGGCCAAGGTTTGAGAACACTCATCAGGTGCCTATAATCAAGGAAATTCAAATTATTATAATAACAGTGAACAAGAAAGGTAATGTCCTAAGTACCTACTGGCAAAGACTATAAAAATTGTGCTAGATCTTTCAATTACCAAAAGGTTATTATTCTACCAAGGTCTTACTGGGCTTAATGTCTCCCTGCTTTATTCTCTAGAATTTTAACTACCTTCTCACTGAGCTTAATGTCTGTCTCCTTGCTTTATTCTCTAGAATTTTAACTACTTTCTCAGTTAACATTATGAGGCTTTGAGGTTGAGTGCACCCAAAATTACCAGCTCTAAAAATAATAAAAAAAAAAAATAAAAAAAAAAAAAAAAATAAAATAATGGACAAGAGGCAAAACTTGAACTTTTAGTACTCTTGAAAACTAATGGAGGAAAAAAGTTTGTTAGTTTGATTGTTTTGTTTTGTTTTTTTTTCTTCTTCTTCTTCTTCTTCTTCTTCTTCTTCTTCTTCTTCTTCTTTACGAACAAAAATCTGTCAATTAGGGTTAGGGCACATATGGATAGTGTCCACTGTTGATCTTTCAACATTTTGAATTTTCGACTTACTTTAAAAAATGATACTAGGGTAATATGAGGTATGAAGTTGTGAGCACCATTCCATCCACATTCTACTTTGGATTTTTCCCAGAACTGTTGAAGTTGCTGAAGAAAGACTCCTGTAGGATAGGCATACACTATATATTCCCGAGGGCTGACTTCATCTATGGTGGGATCATTGACATGTGCTAAGAGCCAATCTGCTGCCAATTGAACTCCTCTGTTTCCTGTGGCGGCTAGTGCTTTTTCTCTAAACAGAAAAAAAAAGATCCATAAATTATTAGGAAAGTAAAGGGGTACTTGTGCAGAAGTCATGTCCATGGAATATTGCTACCAAAGGAACTGGCACAAACAAGCAGTGACCCTGGTTATTATAGGGCTAGGTTAAATGCAAGAAGGAGTTCTCACAATTAGAGCAGTGATTAGTAGTGTTATTATTGGGTTAGATTAAATACAAAAAGGAGCTTTTCTTTTCCACGTGACTTCTGCATAATTACCAGGACATGAGCAGAAATAAAAGAAAATGCCAAGGACTCTTGAGTCAAATACATCATAGGATTGTAATTTTCTAGGCAAAGAGGGTAGAGACATGATTAGTAGTGTTATTATTGGGTTAGATTAAATACAAAAAGGAGCTTTTCTTTTCCACGTGACTTCTGCATAATTACCAGGACATGAACAGAAATAAAAGGAAATGCCAAGGACTCTTGAGTCAAATACATCATAGGATTGTAATTTTCTAGGCAAAGAGGGTAGAGACATAGAGAGGTACTTACACTCTAACTTTGGGAAAGCCCATCTGAAGCAATATTTGAGAGGGTGAGAGGTGTTGTTTGGTGATCTTAGTTGGAGTAGAGTTTTTCCGAGGTGGTAGAGCCGCTGTAGCCATTTTATGGCCCAAATGGTTCAATGGATAAAGTTCTTTTTAAAAAATTCCTGAACTTTTATACAAAATTTACATTTCTTGACATTTTGCCACATATGTTATTGATTTGAAGTTATCAACCTGATAAGAAATATAAAACAACTTTTTTTTATATCTGTGAAGCTAGTTTGAATTATAACAACTTCATCGAGTTTTAAGTTGCTGCATCATTTTGAAGTTATGGCTGGCTTCACCAATTTGCGGCTTGTGTGGTAGGGGGGAAAAAAAATCTTAAAAATCTTTTCACTTACACTTGCGATTGCGAATGCGCTTTTGGCTTTTGCCAGTTTAGCCATTTTGCCTGCTAGCTGCTATGCTGCTATTCTTCTAGGAGAGCTTTGTATTTTTGGATCAACAATCAATAAATATTCAACAGTGGAGACTGTAGAAAGAATTGCCACGCAAGTATCTACTAGCACACATTTGATGTTCACAGACAACATTCAAATTTGAACGTTCAAAATCCAAACTGTACAAACAGAAATGTCCCACTCCAACATAATCAGAAAATTGAAAACCCTTGGATATGCTTCACCAGAAAGTTTCAACCCTATTAGTAAGTCATTCATTCTTGCTGGTTAGTGGTTATGTACCAGGTTAGGCTTGCTAAAACTGTTGAAAAAAAATAATAATAATAAATAAAATAAAAAATAAGCCTAGACTAACCCAGTACCTACTTGACCACAACCTCTCTATTTTTTATAGTTTTGATAGAGGGAACTGTAAATGGAACTGTAACTGTCTTACTTATTTGTCTCAAAAGCAAAGAGGGAAGAGGAAGACAGGAGATCAGGAGAAGAGAAAGCCAGCTGTTCTGAGAATGAACCTTATCTGTTCAGAAGAGGTGTTGTTTGGTGATCTTAGTTGGAGTAGAGTTTTTCCGAGGTGGTAGAGCCGCTGTAGCCATTTTATGGCCCAAATGGTTCAAAGGATAAAGTTCTTTTTAAAAATTTCCTGAACTTTTATACAAAATTTACATTTCTTGACATTTTGCCACATATGTTATTAATCTGAAGTTATCAACCTGTTAAGAAATATGAAACAACTTTTTTTCATATCTGTGAAGCTAGTTTGAATTATAACAACTTCATCGAGTTTTATGTTTTAAGTTGCTGCATCATTTTGAAGGTATGGCTGGCTTTACCAATTTGCGGCTTGTGTGTTGTGTGTGGGGAAAAAAAATCTTTTGCCAGTTTTGCGTTTGCCTGTTTTGCCATTTTGCATTTTGCTGATTTTGCCTGAATTGCCTGCTAGCACTGCTAGCTGCTATGCTGCTATTCTTCTAGGAGAGCTTTGTATTTTTGGATCAACAATCAATAAATATTCAACAGTGGAGACTGTAGAAAGAATTGCCACGCAAGTATCTACTAGCACACATTTGATGTTCACAGACAACATTCAAATTTGAACGTTCAAAATCCAAACTGTACAAACAGAAATGTCCCACTCCAACATAATCAGAAAATTGAAAACCCTTGGATATGCTTCACCAGAAAGTTTCAACCCTATTAGTAAGTCATTCATTCTTGCTGGTTAGTGGTTATGTACCAGGTTAGGCTTGCTAAAACTGTTGAAAAAAAATAATAATAATAAATAAAATAAAAAATAAGCCTAGACTAACCCAGTACCTACTTGACCACAACCTCTCTATTTTTTATAGTTTTGATAGAGGGAACTGTAAATGGAACTGTAACTGTCTTACTTATTTGTCTCAAAAGCAAAGAGGGAAGAGGAAGACAGGAGATCAGGAGAAGAGAAAGCCAGCTGTTCTGAGAATGAACCTTATCTGTTCAGAAAAAAAAATTGCCCAAGTGGGAATCAAATCTGCAACCGAGAACTTACGAGATGGAGTACCCTCCAAGCTAAAAGGGCTGACTTTTTAATCTTTGATATGCACCTGACAAAGTGAACATAGAAATAGGAGAGACCTACAGGCTGTTCATGAACTGGCCTAAGTATGCTCTATAGCTCACACCAAGGCTTTAGCTAAAAATGACTAAAAACAATACTGCCCAGTGTTGTGCACATAACCACTTCAATCTATTTGCAATCTAAAATGAGGGATTCAAACCCAAGGCCTTCTGCATGGCAAACTAGTGTGTTACTACTGGGCCAACTGTGCTAAAATCTATAATACCTTAGCTTATTAGGCATTTTCTAACTTCCCATTAATTTTTTTGATATATTTTCAGGAGAAAAAGAGTTCAGGAACATGGTTGTATGGCTGGAAGATCAAAAAATAAGAATCTACAAAATAGAAGATCGGGCAGAATTACGGAAACTAGAATCACCTCACTGGATGAACTCATTTCACCAGTACTGTACTGATGTTGGCCTTCCCATTACACTCCTCAGCACACCCTTAGAGCAAATAGAATGGCTACTGGGCCATGCCTCAAGATTAGAATATGCTGACAATGGTAAGACAAAATGTTTAAATGGTAAAAACACTTGGGCTCAAAAAAAAAAGAGGGAGAGAAAAAGGCCCTTAGCAGCCCCCAAATGCTTCACTGAGCTCAAAATCTTATGTGCAGATTTTATTGTTTTTAGTACCTAGTTCTTATATTTCTTATTCCCAAGGAAGTTTTATTCAACCAACAAATATCTTTTTAGTCACATAGGTATTATCATATTTCTCACAATTATCATCAACTGTTTGATCTTCTTCATTACATAAACAAAAATTTCACCCAATGTATGGTATTCGTTAGGCACTCTTCTTGTCATGGAGGATTCCAAGTAGCCAAACAGAGGAAACCATATTCTGACCCGATGTGAATCTTTTTGATAGAGTGCTTGATTGTTTGCAAGAGAATGATAGTAGAGGAACAGCCGGGATGTTATGTAGAATGCAATGAACACATCTATGGAGTAGTGTTCATGACTGGCTAGGATACATCCTATGGCCAATATGTTGACCACCCAAGCAAGGAGATGCAGGACATAGAAGATCTGAGTGTTGGGAGTGTATTCAGTGATGAAAAAGTTGAGGAAAGTGACAGCAGTTGTGTGTCCACTGAACAGGTAGTCACCACAAGTGTTGATTCCTGGAGAAGAAATTATAAATGAGAAGAATACAAGGGAGTTGATTATTTTCTTCTTGGTACCAAAAGTCTGTAAAAAATTACCCTTTGAGGAACTTGATTGCTTGCATAGGTACCTAATATTATTAATAGATTTCTTTTTTAAAATTGTCTAATGAATTATTTCCAAACAGGTACCTTGTATTGACAGACCAGCGCCCTTCCATATGATAAATGCTTCTTCTAACTTTTGTCTAATGGATTGATCTGAATATGTTCTTGGACTACATTCAATATGCTCTCCTGGCACTGAGAGAGACGTTATAACAACAGTTACGCTACGCAACAGATAGGCAGTTCCCAATAGTGCAAAGAATCGCCTCAGTAATATCGTACGATGTTTGTGAAATATACACACAGATATCCAAATAAACATGAGTAATGTGCCACATATCTCACTCAGTTTGAATGCCCACGGTACGAGTGGAATATTGTCAAGGAATATGTCTGGTAATGGAGGGTACTTCTTCATGTCTGGAACTCTGTCGTGTACAATAACCATGACAAAGGCTAAGATCCAAGATACAACAAACAGATATACGGCTGCCACCACCATTTTCACCAATTCAGGCTTCAGAATATTGTCTTGGACTTTGAAGTTTCCTCTTGGTATAACTACCACTTCCCTTGATACATAGGAGCTAGTGGATTCCACCATGGCACTATGACTACGAGTAATCTTGACCAGAGACCTTGGGTCATATCCTCTGTCCCTGATGTCATTGTGGATCTCTTTCTTGAAACTTTCAATGTCGTATATGATTCGTTTGATGTCGCCTAGGATCTCAATGCTGATTGGTGGAGACTTGAGATCTTCCTCATGAAGTAGAAATAATCCTCTGCCATCCAGTCTATGTTGATCACATAGGAGAGGTGCATACTTACCATGTCCTTTCTGTGTTAACCAGTTTGCTACTTGCTCAGATGTCCAATCCAATACGAAATTCTCGGCATTCTCCATGTTTTTTTTTTTTTTTTTCCCCAATACTCTTGTTTATTTCCCCATTCTTTGTAACTACAAATTGAATTTCCTGTGTATTGGTTGTTTTTCTATAATTATTTTAATCTGTCTACTGTAGGATAGTAAGAACAAAATGTGTCAGAATGATAAAAGGTAGCTCTAAATATTTTAGCCAATTTCTTGTTTTCATCAAATCATTACCTATAGAGATAGAGGATATAATAATAAATCAATTTTTTTTTGTTTCAGTGGACCAATATAAATCTCAAACTGCAGAATTTGTTTCAAGCAACCAAAGCAGTGCACCCAAAGTAGTCTCGACAAATCCTCTGGACAATTTAAACTGTAATTAAATCTTTTTATGATTATTTTTGGTGGGTATCACCTATCACAGCATTACTACCCTCTTTGCAGTTTTTTTCTTAAAAAAAAAAAAAAAATGTCAATTGTTGTCATGGGACTGCATGTACCTATATCTCCTTCCAGCACAGAGCCAACTGCTGGAAATTGAATCCAGGACCTTTAGAGTGGAAGCCTACTAACTAGTATGGTGTGGTACCCACAAGACCAGAGGCTGCTCCTAAATTCCAAGTATTTCTAGAAAACATGTCTGCCTTCACAAGTGCACTATGCAGGTAGAATTTTTATATCCATTGAAATCTATCACAATCTCTCTTTAAATGTTGCTAGAGGTACAAGTAGCAAAGATTAACTAATTCATTCGTTTTCCAGTTGACAGTCCCGAGTTCAAAAAAGGAGTCAATTCTCTGGCTGAAAAGTTGAAAATCAGACCCCACCCCAATCATCTAACTACACTGGAAGCTTGCTGTAAATTGATATCTGCCAGATTGAATGAAGATGCCCTTGCCCACCCTGAATTTGTGATACCTAAGGTGAGATTTTTTTTAAGAGGTTTGATAGAGGGAACTGTAACGTCCCGAAATCGAAGAGAGAAAGAAGACAGGATAGGAGAAAGCCGGCTGTTCCGAGAACGGACTCTATCCGTTCAGGATAAAATCCGCCCCGGGCATGATATCTGCCAGATTGAATGAAGATGCCCTTGCCCACCCTGAATTTGTGATACCTAAGGTGAGATTTTTTTTAAGAGGTTTGATAGAAGGAACTGTAACGTCCCGAAATCGAAGAGAGAAAGAAGACAGGATAGGAGAAAGCCGGCTGTTCCAAGAACGGACTCTATCCGTTCAGGATAAAATCCGCCCCGGGCGGGAATAGCGCTTACAAGGCAGACACGCTACACGCTACCCTCCAAGCTAACTAGGCTGGCAACGAAACAAAAAAATGTGAATTCAATCCGCGGGAATAGGGAATAGCGCTTACAAGGCAGACACGCTACCCTCCAAGCTAACTAGGCTGGCAACGAAACAAAAAAATGTGAATTCAATCTGCGCTAATTTTACTTTGGTTTGTTCTCTTCATAGGGAAAGCCATTCCCTTTCCTGGAAATTGACAACGGGTTTACTCTGCCAGATCCCGTCCTCAACAAAGCAGCCAAAATACTCAATCTTCTGTATATTCACGACTTGAGGGATCTGCAGACTAAAATCAATGAGGCCATTGTGGCTGTGCAAACGGTGACAGCTAACCCCAAGACTGACACCAAACTGGGCAAAGTCGGATTTTAATTTTGACTTAACATTTTAGGTATTTCTTACTTTGTTTATAACAATCCATCTGTATTTCTTTTTCGTGTGTACACATTTATTATAAATTATTTAATAAGGTCAAACAGTCTGAATTTTTAGACTTAATGCTGTAGGAGGTACTTTTTCAAGATGACAGGTGAAATTTGGTTTCCTAATTTGATGCAGTCAAAAAGTCAATGAGACCAGTCTTTTTACATGGGGTCTCTAGTGCCTCTACTGACCAAATCAAATGGTGTTCTTTGATAGTGATATCTGTTTGTCTTGATTCCTTGCTGGACCTTCACTCTCCTAAGTATATCCATAGTATCAAATCGGACTGCAAAAACGTCAGTTTTTTCAGGCATCAAGATTTCTTTGTGATTTTTAAACCAATCACAAGTATACAACCATCCATGATAAGTTGTTTAACATCATGCCAAATTTCAATGTCAGTCTCAGAATCAATTTCCTTAAATAAATAAAAAGTAGTTTTAATGATTAAAAAATTAAATAATGTATTTTCAATATTAGAGTAATGTTAAAGAGAATACAATAAAGAACAAATTGTACTCGAAATCCTAGAATCATATTAAATACCAGAGCAAGGTTAGTTAATTAATCAATTTTGGGATTTCTAAATATTTGGAATTTGTCAGGCCACTAGTTACCTGCTATAATATTGTTGAATTCTATAATATTAATATAGAAAATAATAGTATAATTATTACTATTATTTTTGCCACTAGGTTAGATATAAAAATAAAAGTGTTTAAAGATAAACATGAAAGAAAAAAAAGCAACCAAGTTAAAAATCTCTGGTGTTGAAAAGGTAGGGTCATCATCTGAAAACCTTTATTCACTGTGACTTGGTAGAAAAAAAAGCAACCAAGTTAAAAATCTCTGGTGTTGAAAAGGTAGGGTCATCATCTGAAAACCTTTATTCACTGTGACTTGGTAAAATTCTATCTCACTCAATGATGACTATTGATGACAGTTGCTAAGATAATTAGATAATAATTCTACCTATAAAACATGATTGTAATTGATGACCCTGAAAAGAAAGTAGGTCAGGTAGATAAATGAAAATTGAGAAAATTCTCTATTATTTCAAATTTCTTGACCTTCTGAAAAGGGAAGAAAAAAAAAAATAAGGTAGTTGTATTCTTACTCACTCACATTCTAAATTTTATTAGGAAATACCCAATAAGAAAAATAAAACCTCCATCAAAGAACAACTACAAAGGCAAAGTAAAGGAGGAACACAGGTCAATAAAATGACATGTATAAAAATCTACACAGATACTTATACGGAAAGATTTCAAGAGTGTGTATAGTGAGTTTAGTCAACAGCACTGTAGGTAGGATCCTCTGCATCTGGAGTATTCTCTTGAGGGTCTTCAGACTCCCCAGCAGCTTTCTTGGCATCAGGCACCCACAGGCCAGAGTCCACACAGCGTTTCATATGGTAAGTAGCTTCCTCAGGGGACAAAGAAGCAATGGCTTCTTGTAACATAGCTGTGTCTTGCAGTTCAAAACATTTCTTTAGCACATCAGGTAATGACTCAAACACTTCCACTGGATCAAGACCTCCAGGACCCAATCTTTTTTGACGTTCCTCTTCTTCTACCTCTTTCAAAGCTTCATCTAACTTTTCCTTTGCACGGTTACGGATTCTTTCTTTGAATGATTTCAATTCATCATCAAAGGAGGCTTTATAATCAGGCTCCGCAATTTGAATTTTTGAGAAGAAGGAACCAATACAGGCCCGTGGATCAATGTTGAGAGATTTGGACAGTTCCAGAAGGTATTGCATACAAATGCATTGATGAGCTACATGATCCATAAGGTCAAACTTCTCATCCATAGCCAAGTTAATACACCAGATCACCAAGTAATTAGCTGTGTTCTCGGAAGCAAGGTGTGGATGCTCACTCAAAAATTTCTTGCTGTCATCATATTTTTAATACACCAGATCACCAAGTAATTAGCTGTGTTCTCGGAAGCAAGGTGTGGATGCTCACTCAAAAATTTCTTGCTGTCATCATATTTCGGGATCATAAAACTCAACTGATTGGCAATAAGGAGTACGATTCTTGTACTACTGGAAAATGGTACGACTTTTCCGAAATTTTCTTTCAACAAACGATGTAAACCGCTGTTTTGCATATTGCCTGGAGGTCAGTCAGCTAATTTTCGTACTACTTATTGCCAATCAGTTGAGTTTTAATGATCCCGAAAGTGGTTTTTCCTGTACTACTGGAAAATGGTACGACTTTTCCGAAATTTTCTTTCACCAAACGATGTAAACCGCTGTTTTGCATATTGCCTGGAGGTCAGTCAGCTAATTTTCGTACTACTTATTGCCAATTAGTTGAGTTTTAATGATCCCGAAAGTGGTTTTTCCGACTACTGGAAAATGGTACGACTTTTCCGAAATTTTCTTTCGCCTAACGATGTAAACCGCCGTTTTGCATATTGCCTTATGGTCAGTCAGCTAATTTTCGCACTCCTTATGGCCAATCAGTTGAATTTTGTGTAATCAGTTTTTTAGGTATACCCCAATGCTTGAGAGAAGGCTATTGGCCCACCAAATAAGAATCTTTCACTGTAGATTACTTTTAAGTACTTCTAGAAACATAGTAAGTACCTACTGGAAGGTGCCTTCACCTGGAATCAGGGAAAGACTTTCATACTTGTATTCTGGGTACAAAGTACTTTGAAGAGAGGAGAAACAGATTCAATCTTTAGGGGAAAAAGTTGGTCTTGGTTTCCCTTGCATGTAATCAACAGATATATTTTCATTTTGGTCCTGAGATCACTATGAATACCAAATACATATTGTTTGGGTTCATCTCTCAATCATTGTTCATTGGGTCCAAAATTGATATTATTGTGTGAAGATTCAATCGTCTTTTGGTATTCACAGGCAGGTATTTCGCATTTATTTCACTTTTCTAGATTTCTAGCTTTTCTTCACCGTATGAGTATGACAAGATTGACAAGTGACAAGACAAGAAAAAAGCAAAAAAGTTCCAGAAACCAGAAAGAATCAATAGTTATGAAGCCAGCAATGATTTGAGTAACGCTAGCTACTTTTTCATGAATCGTTATGATATGAAGCTAGCAGTACCAGTACTTCAAGGCAACTTCTCAATAGGGCTGTTTCACACGATGGTCCATTTTTCACTTCAGAGGTTCCAAGAGCTAAAAGGAATAAAGCGTTCCCTGGGCTTCCTAGGGAAGGGTTTTTTTGGTTAAATTTTCATTATCCTTTCGGTTTTTATTCTTTTATTTTTTCGGTTTTTATTCTTTTATGTTTTGTTTCTTTCTTCACTCGGTGTCGGTCGACTGTAATGTGGACGCACCTTGGGTTTTGTACGCCATGGTGAAGAATGAAGCTAAGAGGGAGATGGTGAGCACAGTATATGGTGATAATGCTGACAATGCATCCTTCATGTCTTCCTATGGTGTGAACATCAACAGTATGTACACAGGACATGCAGGCCCATCCCATGCCACAGCCAGACCTCCACCTGTACAAATGAACATCTCAAGAATGGAGGGACCAGCTGCCCCATGTGTACCTCCCAACACAAATCCTCTCCCTAACTTTCCATTTGGTGACATTAGCCAAGAGATGAGTGGAATGGGAGGAAATGATATGAGTATCAGTGCTCTGTACTTGCATGAGTTACATCATAGACATGCTGGTACTAGTGGTGTTGACATGTCCTCATTATTCAGAAGTAGAAGTCAACCTCAGGAGAGGACTCCTTTGTCCATGGTGAAGAATGAAGCTAAGAGGGAGATGGTGAGCACAGTATATGGTGATAATGCTGACAATGCATCCTTCATGTCTTCCTATGGGTCGTCTTTTGGTATTCACAGGCAGGTATTTCGCATTTATTTCACTTTTCTAGATTTCTAGCTTTTCTTCACCGTATGAGTATGACAAGTGACAAGAAATACAAGAAAAAAGTAGTTCCAGAAACCAGAAAGAATCAATAGTTATGAAGCCAGCAATGATTTGAGTAACGCTAGCTACTTTTTCATCGTTATGATATGAAGCTAGCAGTACTTCAAGGCAACTTCTCAATAGGGCTATTTCACACGATGGTCCATTTTACACTTCAGAGGTTCCAAGAGCTAAAAGGAATAATAAAGCGTTCCCTGGGCTTCCTAGGGAAGGGTTTTTTTGGTTAAATTTTCATAATTCTTTCGGTTTTTATTCTTTTATGTTTTGTCTCTTTCTTCACTCGGTGTCGGTCGACTGTAATGTGGACGCACCTTGGGTTTTGTACAAACGACTTTTTGGGAACCCCTAGAAGAGAAAAAAGTTTGGCTGTGTTCTCAGAGTACCTGAAAAATGTGCTCGTTGATGGAAAAATAAGCGCGAAATGGAAACTTGAAACTAACGTTGATGGAAAAATAAGCGCGAAATGGAAACTTGAAACTTGAGCTCCTTGAACTTTTCAGAATCAGAAGTTTTCAGCTTTTGGAAACTTGAAACTTGAGCTCCTTGAACTTTTCAGAATCAGAAGTTTTCAGCTTTTTCTTTTAATTCTTTTCCGTAATTACCACCCTCTTGGTTTTTCTGTCCAATTTATCGCATAAAAAAGCCCAAAGTGGAAGAAACTATTACTTATTGTCAGACTGAAAGATAGGCTCCATAATCCATGCTTTATCGAGTGAATGTTGCAACTTACAACAAAAATTTGTGTTAGTTTGCCCAAATTGATAAATAGGTATAGGTCTGTTCCTGAACAAAGGCAAGATGTGCAGAGATGATCTTCAGAGGGAGTTTGAAGCTCTGGGTATGACTGTGTCAGATGAAGTACTGGACAAATGTGAGTATAATTTATAAAGCAGCTAGGATGAGCAAAACTAGTGTTAGGTTGAGCAACTTGCATGGAGGAAAACACTGCTCATATAAAAAAATTGAAATCTGACCTGCTAGCCTAGTTGGCTTGGTTGGTTGTGCATCTGCCATATAAGTGCTAGGCCATTGATTTAATTCCCCCAGAGTGTCCCAAACTTATAATGTAGATTGTGGTTTTCATTCCTACCTCTGGTTTGAACTTTATTCTAAATAGTTATTCCAAGGAGCGACTGGCTTTCTCTTGTAGTACCTATACTGTGCTCATTAATCTCTTTGATTTTGAGAGAGGGAGATCTATGCATTGTTTCAGTGCCATCCTAATTCCCCCAGAGTGTCCCAAACTTATAATGTAGATTGTGGTTTTCATTCCTACCTCTGGTTTGAACTTTATTCTAAATAGTTATTCTAAGGAGCGACTGGCTTTCTCTTGTAGTACCTATACTGTGCTCATTAATCTCTTTGATTTTGAGAGAGGGAGATCTACGCATTGTTTCAGTGCCATCTATCAATCCTCTTCAAAAATAATTAGGTATTATAGGTAACAACAATAATGCAGAAAAATAAACCCCCTTTAAAATCAGCACAACCCCTTCATTATTTCCGATGCTTTTTCTTCTTAATTTCAATCCCAAAAAAAAAAAAAAAAAAAAAAAAAAAAAAAAAAAAAATGAATAAATATTCTGTATTTTTAGAAAACAACACATTATTTTACTTTGTTATTTTTTGCAAGCTTTTATTTTTGAGGTACCTAAAAGGAACAGGGGCTGGTGTAAAGTGATAAATTATTCTTGCATATTTAAAAGATTACATCCTGTTATGTACATACATAATATTGGGCTATTCTTATGAGTTTGAAGCCCAAGACAATCTCTGCCATTAAACCCTGAGGATAATTACTAGGTTGATACTTGCTGATTCCATCCTGTTATGTACATACATAATATTGGGCTATTCTTATGAGTTTGAAGCCCAAGACAATCTCTGCCATTAAACCCTGAGGATAATTTTATTACTAGGTTGATACTTGCTGATTCTTTGGTTGGTTTGGTTGCATTTGGTTAATTTTAGTTCTTGCAGAGGCTAAAATTGAAACTAAAACGGCCAGTGAAAAATTGTTTTGCTCTTGGCGAGTTTGGGTTTAGTGCACAGTCCAATTTCTTCATCTCTCTGTGACTAGATCCATACTCGTCTATAGCGAATGTTCGTGTAGTTTCTAGGGTCTGGATGTTTGGGAGAACCCTAGAATGCTGGAGTATTTGAGGGTCTTAAATGTTGGAGAACCCTCAAAGGTGAGTACTGATTGTTCTTGTGTTTTTCTGTGTGCATGACGTCTGTATTAAGTGCTTCAAACTTTTTGATAGTCTGAAGTTTGAATGTATTTTTTTTTTTAAAAAAGATTCTTGTCGAAAAATCGCTTTTTTTACTCACGGGAATCTTCAACGAATATTTCCACCCATTTCCCTATTTTGAATTTCGAAAATTCAGACTGTTGGCAATACTTTTCCTATTCATTTTATACCTACGTTCTCAATACCTACATAATGTAATAGAAAGTAAAAACGTACATAAACATGAGAAAATGATGTGTAGTAACTAGTAACATGATAATGAAATTAATAGAAGGAAGTTGATAATGACGAAATTTTGTCGGTTAGTGTTTGAAATAATACAACTAACCTCTTTGGTCTCCTTTTGTTTGTGATTCTGATATTGGTAGAAATGAAATGTTTATGAGTTTATGTCTGGAACTGCTAATAAGGGGAGACTTTCCTAGGTATTTAAATGAAAATATACATCAGGAAAAGAAGTGGAGAAGAAGAATGTGAAGACAAAAAGAAATTAAGTTTAGGAATGTAGTAATGTTTCTTACCTACTCGTAGATTTGGAATGAAAAATTATCTGAGTTGCTTCCCACTGAAGAGATGTAGGTGTCTGAATGTAAAGTTGTGTTCCGTTAGAGTTACTACCCTGTCTTCCTTCTCTCTTCGATTTCGGGACGATAAGACCATAGCAGTTACAGTTCCCTCTGTCAAACCTCTTTGGCTGGCTTTCTCCTATCCTGTCTTTCTTCTCTCTTCGATTTCGGGACGATAAGACCATAGCAGTTACAGTTCCCTCTGTCAAACCTCTTTAAAAAAAAAAAAAAATTGAACTCAAGAATCAAATCATCATTTTTGGGACACCCTGTGTGAGGTTCTTTTGTCACGAGCCACCGATCAGTGCAAGAAAGTAGGGGAAGTGCTACTTGTTAAATGGCATATTTCCCCTCTTACTAGATTTGCCAATCGGAGAGGCGAAGTAGGAAATCGTTGACCCCCTCCTCTCCTCTCTTCCCGCGTTGTTTGATTTATGACATAGTGTTTGGAAATAAACTACCCCCTGGCATCACATCAAATAATGCATCCAAAGTCTCTATCTATGATTCTTTCATGTCTCTCGAAACTATTACTTATTGTCAGACTGAAAGATAGGCTCCATAATCCATGCTTTATCGAGTGAATGTTGCAACTTACAACAAAAATTTGTACACCTAGTTAGGTACCTATGTTACATTTGTTACAACCTGCCTCTGCACTACACAGTCAATATACCTACATTTTATTTTCGAATATTTTGATACGTAATATTGTACAATATTGGAATCGTAAAATGGATTTTTTCCCGAGCTCATTGCTCTCAATGATAATATTAGGTTCGGACCAGCTAAAGCGGGACAATATCGGGACTTTGGGCGAAAGCGGGACATTTTAGCGTCCCCAGAGAATTTCTCGGGACAGCGGGACCAGAGGCTCCAAAGCGGGACTGTCCCGCCGAAAGCGGGACGTATGGTCAGCCTATACATGCATGCATTCATATTTCTAATACAGAACTCTGGATCCTAATTTCCTTTGTCTTAGTATTCTGCTTTTGAGCAAAAGGACAGTATCAGCATCTCTGTATCCGTAGTGAAACAAAGCATACCAATACCAAATCATTCGAATTTGTTTTCTTAAATGTTTTACTGCTCGGCAAGGTCAAGTTGTAACCTAGCTGTTGCCTGATGCTGTCACATTTTTTAGTCACCCTGTATTTTTGAATCAGCTGTTTGAAAATGAAACGGGAATCGCGCGCTTCAATTTGATTGGCTGCTGTGTTTGCGCTCGAATTTTATTGGCTGTTTGTGTGCGTGACGTTTTTTTTTTCTTCTTTTTTCATAACCTTCAAGTTTTTTTCTGTTTGTTTTCTTTTCAACAAACTTTAAATTTGCTTTATTTTACTTAAATTTAATTAATAATAATTTTATAATTAATCTGTGCGTAATAGACATTTCTCTTACTAACGTCACTATTAACTTTTATTTAACTTTGAATGATCCATTGAAGATTTTGTGGATTTTTTCATGTTAAGTGTTTTTCACAGCAAATGCTCATTGTTTGTAATATTTTTCCAATCAGTTTTTGTTTATCAAGTTGAATTTGCTTATTCATGGGAAGAACAATGAAGTTGAGTTTAATTTATCATTCTTTTACTTGAGAAAGGGTTTTCTCCAAGTTCCATTAGTAATCACAACTTGATCATGACTCAGTTGGAGTTCAGAAACAAAAGGTAGCTGCAGCACAACAGATGATGTACTTAGTTATCAGTTGTGATATTGATTACTCTGTGATAACTTTGTGACAACCATGGCCAACACATACCAGACATTGAACGTAGGGGATGTAGACCCTGATGAACCTCCACAGGAAGGAGGTGTTATGATCCACGTTGTTCCGGAGAATGTACATGCTGCTCGATGGAATCATGTAGAAGATCTGGATTGTTTCTTCTCAGCTGTTTATGAGTATCATCAGAAGAGTGGTTTCAAATGTATGATGCTTGAGAAGGTGGGTGAGCTATTCCGGTTTGCATTTCTGGTATTCTTCCTCACTTATTCTTGGAAATGTGTGGACTATGACATAGTATCATATTTCCTAAACATACCATATTGTTTGATAAGTTTTTCATTCTCTTTGACAAATGCTTTCATTTCTTGTTCTTTTTCTTCATCAGACTTTTCACCCTGTTGGAGAGGAGGTTTTTTGTTGACAACTGTTTTAGTAAAACCAGGTTTACTTATAGTATCTACATTCCAAGGTGTTATCTTCTCTTTCTTTTTAAGGTCTTCCTCTTTCTTTCTGATGTTAGCAGCTTCTTTTTCCAGTTCAGCTAGAGCTTTTTTCAGTTCATCAAGATTATTTGCTCCAGCTTGTTCACTTTCAACAAGCTTTTTCTTTGTTTCTTCCAAGGTTTTCAATGTTTTTTCTTTTTCTTGCTGAAACTTTTCATTTTCCAATCTTTGCTCTTCCATTCGTTCAACTCTTGCCTGATGTCTCCAACGGAACAAAGAGGGAGTATCAATGTTTGGGTGAGTCTCATCCTCATCATCAGAAATTTCAATGTCTTTCCACTTACTGTAGTCAACCATTGTCATATATGATTTACTTGTTCTTCTTTGATGCAAATGGAGGTAATTCAAACAGTCTGGCTATACCAAGAGAACCAAAACCTGAAACACAATGACCAATGTTAAGATTTTCATTTATTTATGAAATCTTATGCAGTTTATTTTTGACTAAACATGCAAGGTTCTCCCTAAGTTAAAGTAGAATGTAGAGTAAAACAATACTGTAGATTGAGAGGACTTACTTTCATGGATGAAATTAAACAAGTTTGACCAATAAAAAATAAAGATCAATAACTCAACCCTGGGATAGCTCATATTACACCTCTCCTGGACAGTCATTAAGCATTTTTAGATATTAATAAACACTATAAGATAGTAGACTCAAGGGGTTAGCTGGTGCAAAATGAAAATTGTCTTAAAATATCTCAAATTCTTGGATGCTGTATGTATGTTTCTTACCAAAAGCTATAAAGTAGATGATTTTCTTTCCAGGAGATGGTTTCAAATTTTTTGCTTGGTGCACAACATATAGACCAATACCGATTAAACCAAAACCACTAACAAGCTTGCACGGGATACAGTCTTGGGTTTCTTGAGATACATTTATTCTCATGATATCAATACATTATGTAGACGGGACTGCAACCATTTTTCGTAGTTCAAAGGATAGCACAGTTCTGAGAACACACCAAACACTTCTGTTATATTCTTATGTTGATACTTGTTAATAAGTACCTAAATAGGTTCACCTTCACAGCCAAAGTTACTGAAGTTTTCGTCTTTTGGTATTCACAGGCAGGTATTTCGCATTTATTTCACTTTTCTAGATTTCTAGCTTTTCTTCACCGTATGAGTATGACAAGATTGACAAGTGACAAGACAAGAAAAAAGCAAAAAAGTTCCAGAAACCAGAAAGAATCAATAGTTATGAAGCCAGCAATGATTTGAGTAACGCTAGCTACTTTTTCATGAATCGTTATGATATGAAGCTAGCAGTACCAGTACTTCAAGGCAACTTCTCAATAGGGCTGTTTCACACGATGGTCCATTTTTCACTTCAGAGGTTCCAAGAGCTAAAAGGAATAATAAAGCGTTCCCTGGGCTTCCTAGGGAAGGGTTTTTTTGGTTAAATTTTCATTATCCTTTCGGTTTTTATTCTTTTATTTTTTCGGTTTTTATTCTTTTATGTTTTGTTTCTTTCTTCACTCGGTGTCGGTCGACTGTAATGTGGACGCACCTTGGGTTTTGTACAAACGACTTTTTGGGAACCCCTAGAAGAGAAAAAAGTTTGGCTGTGTTCTCAGAGTACCTGAAAAATGTGCTCGTTGATGGAAAAATAAGCGCGAAATGGAAACTTGAAACTTGAGCTCCTTGAACTTTTCAGAATCAGAAGTTTTCAGCTTTTTCTTTTAATTCTTTTCCGTAATTACCACCCTCTTGGTTTTTCTGTCTAATTTATCACATAAAAAAGCCCAAAGTGGAAGAAACTATTACTTATTGTCAGACTGAAAGATAGGCTCCATAATCCATGCTTTATCGAGTGAATGTTGCAACTTACAACAAAAATTTGTATTAGTTTGCCCAAATTGATAAATAGGTATAGGATCTGTTCCTGAACAAAGGCAAGATGTGCAGAGATGATCTTCAGAGGGAGTTTGAAGCTCTGGGTATGACTGTGTCAGATGAAGTACTGGACAAATGTGAGTATAATTTATAAAGCAGCTAGGATGAGCAAAACTAGTGTTAGGTTGAGCAACTTGCATGGAGGAAAACACTGCTCATATAAAAAAATTGAAATCTGACCTGCTAGCCTAGTTGGCTTGGTTGGTTGTGCATCTGCCATATAAGTGCTAGGCCATTGATTTAATTCCCCCAGAGTGTCCCAAACTTATAATGTAGATTGTGGTTTTCATTCCTACCTCTGGTTTGAACTTTATTCTAAATAGTTATTCTAAGGAGCGACTGGCTTTCTCTTGTAGTACCTATACTGTGCTCATTAATCTCTTTGATTTTGAGAGAGGGAGATCTACGCATTGTTTCAGTGCCATCTATCAATCCTCTTCAAAAATAATTAGGTATTATAGGTAACAACAATAATGCAGAAAAATAAACCCCCTTTAAAATCAGCACAACCCCTTCATTATTTCCGATGCTTTTTCTTCTTAATTTCAATCCCATCAAATTCTGATTTCTAGTTCTGATCAAGGGCATTCTCAAAATTTCAGGTGTTACCATATGTATGTGTTTCTTCTTAATTTCAATCCCATCAAGTTCTGATTTCTAGTTGTGATCAAGGGCATTCTCAAAATTTCAGGTGTTACCATATGTATGTGTACTAACATTCCTGCTGAAGAATTTGTAGAAACATGGATGGCATATGCACTCTCAAATTTAGATGGAGCTGACCCTACTATTGAATACATTAATCAGTTTGAACGTAAAGAATTAAAGACTTACACCAGTCAGACACAGACCAAAAAACCACTGTCAAAGACTGAAACCACTCCTGTCATCTATAATAGAGCAGATAGCAATGCCCCTAGCAGAGGAGATACAAGTTCAATGGATGTGCTGGATGTATATGCTACCACACCAAAGGTAAGTCATGAGATATTGCAAAGAACAGAAAGTTTAGATATTAGTTTTGGTTTTGACTTCTTGCATGTCTTTGTTTATTATTTTTCCTCTGTCCCTAATGTGTACATCTATGAGTTGACTTGGTAAAATTCTATCTCACTCAATGATGACTATTGATGACAGTTGCTAAGATAATTAGATAATAATTCTACCTATAAAACATGATTGTAATTGATGACCCTGAAAAGAAAGTAGGTCAGGTAGATAAATGAAAATTGAGAAAATTCTCTATTATTTCAAATTTCTTGACCTTCTGAAAAGGGAAGTTTAATTAATGTTGAAAATGGTCTTGAATAAAAAAACACTTGTTGCGTACAGAACACAGAACATTGCCGGTGTTTGTTCCTCTGCCAATGAAGTGTTTGGTGTTTTTCAATAGATTTAAATTTTAATTAATGTTGAAAATGGTCTTGAATAAAAAAACACTTGTTGCGTACAGAACACAGAACATTGCCGGCATAATGAGAAACTTGTTCAATATACCGAACCCTCGTGGTGAGTTTTTCCCTTGAGATACCTTTGCTTTTTTAACGCTTTCGTGTTTTTATTCTCTTCTATTTTAATATTCGAATGTGTCATTTTTTTTTTTCTTTAATAATGGTAAAAAAATGGTGACGTTCTAGAGAGCTTTGAAAATATGCTTGAATGGAAGAGAGTGGGGAACCTAACAAATACTATTGAAATGAATGAAATGGAATTTGAAGGCATTATGGAGGCATTAAATGACAATTATTATTAGTTAGATGGTATTTTTTTCTTTTAGAATTTTGATGGAGAGAACTGTAACTGCCTAGAGGTCTTACCATCCCACTGAAAAGAGAAAGAACACAGAATAGGAGATAGCCAACTGTTCCAAGAACAAACTATCTTTTCAGGATGAAATACACTCCAGGCGGGAATTATTAAACCCATGACCTAGCTCTTACAAGGCAGATGCACTATGCTACAAGCTAATTAGGGTGGCAAGTGACATTTTAATGAACTTGAAATTTATTTAATTACGCCATCATATAAGTAAGTCATATCTGTGTCCGATTTCATGTCATAAGCAATCTTTTGCAGACTTGTAAATATTTAAAATTTTCTAAACCATCTTGAAAGCTATTAAATACATTTGTAAACCATCCTTGAAAGCTAATCCTCACTTATGTTGAGGCTTGTCTGTTATATAAGTATTTGCTATCTGTGGTTCACAGACAGACATGAACAAAGGTGTACTTAAATATTGTGATTTTCTTGGTGTGGTGTTGCTGTTTTAGACAAGGACCGTAGGCTCTGGTGGAGGCTGAAAATCCAAATAATAAATTAAAGTTTTATGTGTTCTTCAGTAGAAACTTGCATGTACAATCCATTTGTGAAATAAAATATGCATTTCTATTAACCCATCTTATCACAGGGCTTCTAGAATTAGAAATTTTATGACTTGACTCAAAT
The DNA here is from genome assembly GCF_000475195.1 of Diaphorina citri. NCBI lineage: Eukaryota > Metazoa > Arthropoda > Insecta > Hemiptera > Psyllidae > Diaphorina > Diaphorina citri. The sequence continues at coordinate 287,678 of NW_007377527.1, read as the reverse complement.
TACCAAACTCTTGATCCTAAATCCAATGCATTAACCCCTGGTTTTGCTCTTGGCGAGTTTGGGTTTAGTGCACAGTCCAATTTCTTCATCTCTCTGTGACTAGATCCATACTCGTCTATAGCGAATGTTTGTGTAGTTTCTAGGGTCTGGATGTTTGGGAGAACCCTAGAATGCTGGAGTATTTGGGGGTCTTAAATGTTGGAGAACCCTCAAAGGTGAGTAAGTACTGATTGTTCTTGTGTTTTTCTGTGTGCATGACGTCTGTATTAACTGCTTCAAACTTTTTGATAGTGTGAAGTTTGAATGTATTTATTTTTTTTAAAGATTCTTGTCGAAAAATCGCTTTTTTTACTCACGGGAAACATCAACGAATATTTCCACCCATTTCCCTATTTTGAAAATTTAGACTGTTGGCAATACTTTTCCTATTCATTTTATACCTACGTTCTCAATACCTACATAATGTAATAGAAAGTAAAAACGTACATAAACATGAGAAAATGATGTGTAGTAACTAGTAACATGATAATGAAATTAATAGAAGGAAGTTGATAATGACGAAATTTTGTCGGTTAGTGTTTGAAATAATACAACTAACCTCTTTGGTCTCCTTGTTTGTGATGTTTCTTACCTACTCGTACTTAGATTTGGAATGAAAAATTATCTGAGTTGCTTCCCACTGAAGAGATGTAAAGTTGTGTTCCGTTAGAGTTGCTATCTGAAGTAGATAAATGAATAGGTGTGAGTATTATCTGAGTTGCTTCCCACTGAAGAGATGTAAAGTTGTGTTCCGTTAGAGTTGCTATCTGAAGTAGATAAATGAATAGGTGTGAGTACATGATTTTAATCATGAATGAGGCCGAGCTCTTGTTTTCCGCTCCCTCTTCACATTTGCCTACAGTCAAAGGCAAAACCTGAGATCTGTTCTCAGCTACTTTGAACTTTTTCTCGAATCACTTGTTAAATGGCATATTTCCCCTCTTACTAGATTTGCCAATCGGAGAGGCGAAGTAGGAAATCGTTGACCCCCTCCTCTCCTCTCTTCCCGCGTTGTTTGATTTCGGTGATTTCCGCCTTCAAACGATTTCAGCCGAATCATTTTAAGAATGAGGTTTTGAAAAAAATTAAAATCAAAAAAATTATTTCTGAGGATTCGGAAGGTGAGCTAGAACGTGTGTCAGTCAATTTTCTGTGTAAGATTTCTGATTTATTTCCTCATTCAGTTCATCTAGCAATTTATTCCTTGTAAAAAAAGAACATGTTTGATTTCGGTGATTTCCGCCTTCAAACGATTTCAGCCGAATCATTTTAAGAATGAGGTTTTGAAAAAAATTAAAATCAAAAAAAATTATTTCTAAGGATTCGGAAAGTGAGGTAGAACGTGTGTCAGTCAATTTTCTGTGTAAGATTTCTGATTTATTTCCTCATTCAGTTCATCTAGCAATTTATTTCTTGTAAAAAAAAGAACGTTGGTTACCTACTTCTCAGTAAAACGACCCAAGTCCAACTTTTTTGTGCAAATTTACATGGATTGAGATTTTTTTTTTGTCTTGTCTTAAAAAAGAACGTTGGTTACCTACTTCTCAGTAAAACGACCCAAGTCCAACTTTTTTGTGCAAATTTACATGGATTGAGATTTTTTTTTGTCTTGTCTTGAAGAACATGTGTTGAATGAGTTGAATCATGGATTTGACTGAGTCCGGAAAATTCGTGTCATTAGAATAAATTTGAATTTTCCAATCGATAAGTACTGTAAAGGATTCTAGAAAATAACATTTTTCGTGGATGAACTGTTTTTGTGGTACATACTAGGTACCTATGTATGTAAGAAAAAGGTGTTTGAATGGTTAAGCGTCGTTTTAGTACCTTTACAACTTTACATCATCTTTGAAAACCTTTGCCAAATCCTCATTAAGAAAAACACTTAGCACTTGCGATCTATATGTTAAGTTAAACCATTAAGTCGTTCGCATGCGACGATTTACTTGTAGTACCACAACAAAACAACAACAACAACAACAACAACAACAACAACAACAACAACAACAACAACAACAACAACAACAACAACAACAACACCAACAACAATACCAACACCAACACCACCACCAACAACAACAACAACAATAACAACAACAACAACAACAACAACAACAACAACAACAACAACAACAACAACAACAACAACAACAACAACAACAACAGACAACAACAACAACAACAACAACAACAACAACAACAACAACAACAACAACAACAACAACAACAACAACAACAACAACGAAATGAATATACCAATGGGGTGACCGGGTTTGCAATAATTGCAATCCAACAGTCTCTGGCGTGCAGATAGCTGTCGGCCATTTTATAAAAGTGCCCACTGCCCAGACTAGATTAACCCCTGATTAGATCGAGGGTACTGAGTTGATTTTGGTCCGTGTCATTTGTTTTCGATGGAATCAGTGGTAGCTCTATTCACCACACTCAAAAAGTTCCGAGAATACGCTTATTATTTTCTTTCGGAATCTGAAATGATTTCCCCTATTCTGAAGCTCAAATTCCAACGCTTAATTTGCAATTTTTGAGGAGACACCATCTTGGATTTGCAGATTTTGCAGTGGCTTAGTACAGTTTCTACCACGCCACCTAGTGGTTAAACTAATTCCCTATTTTCCTTTAAATGTCTTGTCTTGAAGAAAGAAATCTTATGTAAAGAATCCGCCATTGAAGATTGGAAGCGTTTCTTGTGGAGAAAAGTGGCCGTGTAAAAAACCAAGCTCGTTTCTTGGCTTACCATCCTCCGGGCATTAATTTTTCATGTGAATCTTGTGTTTGTTCCTCTGCCAATGAAGTGTTTGGTGTTTTTCAATAGATTTAAATTTTAATTAATGTTGAAAATGGTCTTGAATAAAAAAAACACTTGTTGCGTACAGAACATTGCCGGCATAAGCATAATGAGAAACTTGTTGAATATACCGAACCCTCGTGGTGAGTTTTTCCCTTGAGATACCTTTGCTTTTTTAACGCCTTCGTGTTTTTACTCTCTTCTATTTTAATATTCGAATGTGTCATTTTTTTTTTTTTTTTCTTAATAATGGTAAAAAAATGGTGACGTTCTAGAGAGCTTTGAAAATATGCTTAAATGGAAGAGAGTGGGGAACCTAACAAATACCTACTATTCAGGGCAAATAGGCTTCAGAAGTGGAGAAATCGTTACGGATTCCCTAGGAATTTTGTCACCGTTTTTAATGGTGTGGTCTGATGTTCAAGTCGTTGTAGGCTGTTATGTTGTTTGGAATCTTTCTGACGAAAGGGTTAAGAGAGAATAGAGAGGTCAACTAAAAGTTTTTGCATGGGCGTCGAGTTCGTCGAACAAAAACTGTACTGATGTACTCTCTAGAGCAGTGATTCCCAACCTGCGGCCCTTGGGAGCTGTAATGGCAGCTAAATATGACCAAATCCAGATACAAAGCAGACTTGACAGTAGAGAGTTTTTTCAAGCAAAATAAGCGTCCCTTTGATTGAACTTTTTAACGTTAATTGGAGGCATTAAATGACAATTATTATTAGTTAGATGGTATTTTTTTCTTTTAGAATTTTGATGGAGAGAACTGTAACTGCCTAGAGGTCTCACAGTCTCACCATCCCACTGAAAAGAAAAAGAACACAGAATAGGAGATAGCCAACTGCTCCAAGAACAAACTATCTTTTCAGGATGAAATTCACTCCAGGCGGGAATTATTAAACCCATGACCTAGCTCTTACAAGGCAGATGCACTATGCTACAAGCTAATTAGGGTGGCAAGTGACATTTTAATGAACTTGAAATTTTTTTAATCACGCCATCATATAAGTAAGTCATATCTGTGTCCAATTTCATGTCATAAGCAATCTTTTGCAGACTTGTAAATATTTAAAATTTTCTAAACCATCTTGAAAGCTATTAAATACATTTGTAAACCATCCTTGAAAGCTAATCCTCACTTATGTTGAGGCTTGGCTGTTATATAAGTATTTGCTATCTGTGGTTCACAGACAGACATGAACAAAGGTGTACTTAAATATTGTTATTTTCTTGGTGTGGTGTTGCTGTTTTAGACAAGGACCGTAGGCTCTGGTGGAGGCTGAAAATTCTAATAATAAATTAAAGTTTTATGTGTTCTTCAGTGGAAACTTGCATGTACAATCCATTTGTGAAATAAAATATGCATTTCTATTAACCTATCTTTTCACAGGGCTTCTAGAATTAGAAATTTTATGACTTGACTCAAATTGCCAACCTCTCAATCCTAAATCCAATGCATTAACCACTGAGGTTGGCAGGTATCTACAGTAATGTGCCATTATGCATTAGGTTGTCGTTATGTACCGGGTTGAGATGAGCTCAGACTAGGTGAGATAGGACATTGTTTCTACAGTTTGGAATGGGAGTGATAACTGAAAAACAAGGCAAGTTTACCAACCTTGCCTTCCCCAACCCGGTACATAACCACAACCTTATTGTCAGGTTTCCTTTTCAATCTTGATCCTCTGTCTTTCTTGAGTAAATTTTCATTCCCATTAATGATATGTGACACTAACTACTTACTTGTACAAAGCTAAGTTCTTTGCATTAATTACCATTGTAAGGTTCCATTTATGTATTTATTCTCTTTATCAATTTTTACAAAGTGTGAAAAGTATTCAGTAATTGCACCCCAGTCTAACAGATTGTAGGCACTTAGCCAACAGTGTCAGTTTCATGCTAAAACAATTTGTAGAGAAGTCTGGGGTGATAAGAGATTCCTTAGCAAATTGATAAGCTAGTTATTGTCATTCATTCTTTTTGTGTGTTCAGTTTAATGATATTCCCATAATGATTGTCTTCCTGTTTGCCATTAATCTTTAATTGAATTTTGATGGGTAGGTAGGTAATTTGGTCCCAGAGGTCATGCTAAAACAATTTGTAGAGAAGTCTGGGGTGATAAGAGATTCCTTAGCAAATTGATAAGCTAGTTATTGTCATTCATTCTTTTTTGTGTGTTCAGTTTAATGATATTCCCATAATGATTGTCTTCCTGTTTGCCATTAATGTTTAATTGAATTTTGATGGGTAGGTAGGTAATTTGGTCCCAGAGAAAATAATTATGTGAGAAAGGGTTTCTGGGATGCTGTCCAATTTCAGGCTTTTAGGTGATGCTTCTCCAGAATCAAATGAGAATTGTTGGGTGAAGGTTTAGTACACTTGTTTTTATGGAAAGGTGACTAGATCCACACTCAACAATGCTTGTGTTGACCAAACATCTCAATGCTGCTTCTGCAATATCAAACTTTTTGACCTCTTGATCAATGCTTGAGAGAAGGCTATTGGCCCACCAAATAAGAATCTTTCACTGTACATTACTTTTAAGTACTTCTAGAAACATAGTAAGTACTGGAAGGTGCCTTCACCTGGAATCAGGGAAAGACTTTCATACTTGTATTCTTATCTATCTTTTAGGGGTCTAAACAAGGTACCTACATGGGTACAAAGTACTTTGAAGAGAGGAGAAACAGATTCAATCTTTAGGGGAAAAAGTTGGTCTTGGTCTCCCTTGCATGTAATCAACAGATATATTTTCATTTTGGTCCTGAGATCACTATGAATACCAAATACGTATTGTTTGGGTTCATCTCTCAATCATTGTTCATTGGGTCCAAAATTGATATTATTGCGTGAAGATTCAGGGTGTGAACATCAACAGTATGTACACAGGACATGCAGGCCCATCCCATGCCACAGCCAGACCTCCACCTGTACAAATGAACATCTCAAGAATGGAGGGACCAGCTGCCCCATGTGTACCTCCCAACACAAATCCTCTCCCTAACTTTCCATTTGGTGACATTAGTCAAGAGATGAGTGGAATGGGAGGAAATGATATGAGTATCAGTGCTCTGTACTTGCATGAGTTACATCATAGACATGCTGGTACTAGTGGTGTTGACATGTCCTCATTATTCAGAAGTAGAAGTCAACCTCAGGAGAGGACTCCTTTGTTACATCAAGATAAACATTCTTGATAAATGTAAAACTGTAATGAAAACTTGTACAATTAGAATTATGTTACTCTAAAATGGATATTTCTTGGGCTTTGTTTAACCCAATAAATCAATAGTTTGTCCAGGAAAAATAAAATAGGTCATTTTTGTGCTGAATACAGTCACCAGTTGACATCTATTTAGGTACCTAAATTATCAAACAAGCCAAGTAAAATAGGATCTTAGCTACAAGCTGATTATTTTTTTCCCCTCAACATATTGGTTTGCAAAGGTTCAATCAAATAATTGGGTTGAATTTGTAGGTATATGTACCTAAGCAGGTGCCTATATTGTACACAATCAGCTTTATTTGAATCTACCAACCACAACCAACTTTTTTAATCTTTGGTATGGATACAGAAAACATTTTCACTGTAATATTCTTTAGGTTAGGCAAGAATGTGTTTTCATCAATTTCTTAAAAATAAGCTTAACTCAAAATGTTACTTTAACTTTGGAAGATTCTGATCTTTCAAACCCATGTAAATATTTTTATTGCCTACTTTATTATTTTTTACTATTTCAAACTCCTTTGTTACATCAAGATAAACATTCTTGATAAATGTAAAACTGTAATGAAAACTTGTACAATTAGAATTATGTTACTCTAAAATAGATATTTCTTGGGCTTTGTTTAACCCAATAAATCAATAGTTTGTCCAGGAAAAATATAATAGGTCATTTTTGTGCTGAATACAGTCACCAGTTGACATCTATTTAGGTACATAAATTATCAAACAAGCCAAGTAAAATAGGATCTTAGCTACAAGCTGATTATTTTTTCCCCCTCAACATATTGGTTTGCAAAGGTTCAATCAAATAATTGGGTTGAATTTGTAGGTGGATTTTAATCATGAATGAGGCCGAGCTCTTGTTTTCCGCTCCCTCTTCACATTTGCCTACAGTCAAAGGCAAAACCTGAGATCTGTTCCCAGCTACTTTGAACTTTTTCTCGAATCCGATTTTTTGAGAGCCAATGGCAATCAGATACAAAGAAAGTTACTCATTTGGAAGTTCACTGTAGTTTAACCTTTTTTTTTTCGGTAGGCTGGATTTGGTCTACCAGAAATACGGGAATGAGAAAAAAAATTTCGAATCCAGCGTTCTATTTCTTTGTAAGTAGGTATTCTGAATACATATTTTATTGTTAGGTATTATATTATTTTTATTTATCTTGGATCTTGAAGTTTTTGAAATTTATTCCTGATATTTTCAATCGGATTTTGTTGTTTGCTGAAGACATTAATTTCTTGTTTTTGGATCCATTGTTCTTTTACCTTTGGCTGGTTTTCTGATTTCCCCGTCGATTTCGATTTGGTTTGGTTCTTTCGAAGGTTTTTTTTTCTGTCGGATTCGGTCCTCTTGTTTTCTTCTTCAAATTTTGAATTGGTTGTCATCTTTGACCAGGTATTGAAAAATCGCAAAGGTTTTTAGTATTATTTCTTTGTACCTTTCTTTAGCACTAATTTGATACGGTGATTCTTTGTTTGGGGTTTAAACAAGCACTTCCCAGTTCGTTCCCAGCGTCTTTCCTACCAAGGCAGGTGGGGAAAAACTTGGGAGTACCTACTCATGATTATGTTACCTACTATGTACTATGGTTTAGGACGGGGAAATCATATTTCAAAACTCCGTGTACCTAGGTATTGATGGAATGTTGGTTTACGTAGGTAACTCGAGTGTTGAGTCATGTGATTTTCTCGCAGTTCCTCTGACCATAACATTCCCCTGAGTCATGTTATTATGTGTTGAATGAGTTGAATCATGGATTTGACTGAGTCCGGAAAATTCGTGTCATTAGAATAAATTTGAATTTTCCAATCGATAAGTACTGTAAAGGATTCTAGAAAATAACATTTTTCGTGGATGAACTGTTTTTGTGGTACATACTAGGTACCTATGTATGTAAGAAAAAGGTGTTTGAATGGTTAAGCGTCGTTTTAGTACCTTTACAACTTTACATCAACTTTGGCAAACCTTTGCCAAACTTCATTAAGAAAAACACTTAGCACTCTTGCGATCTTCTAATATGTTAAACCAGTGTTTCCAACCTTTTTCTCTAAGATCGCCCCCTTTCAGAATTTGGACAAATTTTCGGAAATGTTATTCCCCCCCCCCCCCAACATAAATACTAATGATTAAGATTTCCAAACGCAAAAAAAGACAGACAACCTACTTACATTTTTGCCCCTAGATAGCCATCGCCCCCTTTATCGCTCCTTTTATTGATCGCCCCCCTTATCGCCCCCTAAGGCTTCATCGCCCCCATGAAAATCTCCATCGCCCCCCAGGGGGCGATATCGCCCAGGTTGGGAAACACTGTGTTAAACCATTAAGTCGTTCGCATGCGACGATTTACTTGTAGTACCACAACAAAGACAACAACAACGAAATGAATATACCAATGCGGTGACCGGGTTTGCAATAATTGCAATCCAACAGTCTCTGGCGTGCAGATAGCTGTCGGCCATTTTATAAAAGTGCCCAGACTAGATTAACCCCTGATTAGATCGAGAGCACTGAGTTGATTTTGGTCCGTTTCATTTGTTTTCGATGGAATCAGTGGTAGCTCTATTCACCATACTCAAAAAGTTCCGAGAATATGCTTATTATTTTCTTTCGGAATCTGAAATGATTTCCCCTATTCTGAAGCTCAAATCCCAACGCTTGATTTGCAATTTTTGAGGAGACGCCATCTTGGATTTGGAGTGGTTTAGTACAGTTTCTACCACGCCACCTAATGGTTAAACTAATTCCCTATTTTCCTTTAAAACAGGGCAAATAGGCTTCAGAAGTGGAGAAATCGTTACGGATTCCCTAGGAATTTTGTCACCGTTTTTAATGGTGTGGTCTGATGTTCCGTTGTAGGCTGTTATGTTGTTTGGAATCTTTCTGACGAAAGGGTTAAGAGAAAATAGAGAGGTCAACTAAAAGTTTTTGCATGGGCGTCGAGTTCGTCGAACAAAAACTGTACTGATGTACTCTCTAGAGCAGAGATTCCCAACCTGCGGCCCCTCAAACTCCTCTGTGTGGCCCTTGGGAGCTTTAATGGCAGCTAAATATGACCAAATCCAGATACAAAGCAGACTTGACAGTAGAGAGTTTTTTCAAGCAAAATTAGCGTCCCTTTGATTGAACTTTTTAACGTTAATTGAAATACTGCACATGAAGAAATGAGTTTTCGTCAAATAAGTTAATAAGTTCAGTTAACTGGACGCCAATTTTGGTTGCAAAAACTCTCCTGTGCCTGACTTAGTTCTTCTGCTATCAAGAGGGACCATTATCATTCGTTGAGTGGCTACAGAATTTAAATGAGAGCCATTCTCACTTATAGGGCTTCAGACTTTTAAGAGAGCTATTCACACTTATCGGGCTGCAGACTTTAAATGAGAGCTATTCACATCTTATCGGCCTCCGATTCTCATTAATTGTCAGCAGCCACTATTTTAGAACAGTGTCTTGTGGCCCACGGCAGAAAAAGGTTGAGAATGGCTGCTCTGTAGCTACAGTACTCTCTACTGTCTACTCAGTCAGACGATGCCATTAGTACCGTTATGTTACAAGCACTACAGAGACCTGAGGATGTATACCTGTATTTCATTGTCAAAGTTAACGTACTGCTCTGTGTACTGATGTACTCTGAGGATTGTGAATACTCCATGTACCTTCGGTCTTCAATAGGGAATAAGTATTAGTGCTTTATTTAGACTCAGCTTAGAACAAGTTGTTCCATTATACCAACAGTTTGAGTACGCATTGTGAGCGAGTTGTACGGTTTTGGGCTTCGAACTGAAGAATTTTGGTGTGGTTATGGGACTTTCCTCTTCGTTAGGATGAACCACCTATTTCTAACCGGGACAGAAATGTCCACACTAACTCCGATTCCTTCTGATAGATTAGGTTATAGGTTTACCTGTACGTACTTCTCCTTTCATTAAACCTTATCCCATTTTTATATGGGGTCGGCAATCTCCTGCAAGTACATTATACAGATGCACTGTCGTTGAGGAAATCATCAATCAAAGTTGAGGAAATGATCAATGAAGTCAGATTATTATTATTTTTATTTTATTTTTTTAAAGGAAAAAAAAAGAGGGAAACTTCGCGGATTTCGGTTGATGCTTCTAATGATTTGAGCTATTGGACTTGATTAGTTACTCGCAATTTGAGCAAGGGGACTTGAAGTCTTCAACCGGTTACACCTTCCAGGAGCCTGCTCATTCTCATATTATATTTTCTCTATCGAATACATGGAATTCTTTCACATCCTCATCCATTGGTAACATGCCGCCTTCCTAACCGCATATTACCTTCACTTCCTTTTGGCGATAGAATTGAAATGTTTGGAAGCAACATGAGCAAGCAGGTAGGCCGGATGTGACTGAGTGCAGAACAAGAGAGAGGAACATCCATGATGTTTTATACCTCCCCCTACCTGGTATGAATGTGTTTTTACTGGAAATTAACATGGAAATTCCAACGTTATAAAGCAACATAACGTAGAAATCATGATGCTTTGCTTGTATTTTGTTTTATAACTTTAAAATGGGTATACCTAAAAAACTGATTACACAAAATTCAACTGATTGGCCATAAGGAGTACGAAAATGAGCTGACTGACCATAAGGCAATATGCAAAACGGCGGTTTACATCGTTTGGCGAAAGAAAATTTCGGAAAAGTCGTACCATTTTCCAGTAGAATTAACATGGAAATTCCAACGTTATAAAGCAACATAACGTAGAAATCATGATGCTTTGCTTGTATTTTGTTTTATAACTTTAAAATGGTTTGATAGCGACGCATAAAACCTGTTGCTAAAGGGAACACGGAAAGTGGCGTTTGTTTTCTAATGCCATACGGTTTCTCGTTTATTCAACAGTGGAAAATAGAGATGGTTTGGTCAGTCCAAGTTTTTCCTCGTTATTAGTCAGAGGAGAAAATGATGTATTTAGTAGGTTTGAGATTGCCTTGTTCAAAATTCAGTACTGCCATTTGTTCGGTGCCTATACTAAACACTCAAGATGATCTTCCTCTGCGTTATTTTATTTTAATCATTGTTTTTCAAAGAGGTACTTAAATCAAATTTTCTTTCTTTATCCAGGCTTAAAAAGAAATGGTTGAATCAACTACTTTGTATTCAAAGTTTTGCTGCACATTTTGAACAGAAATATCTCGTTAGTATGGAAGTTCCATGATATTTTTGTCTGCATCTCTGACTCATGTAATAACTCATGGCGATATGGCGAACTGGAAGTCATGGAGAATAATATAATAGCGCGAAAACAAAATAACCATACAGATTTGACTTCTCAGATAAGTTGGGTTCTCTGTTCTCCAACACAATGTAACCTTGATACTTGATATTATAGTCTGCTACTCTGCTAGCTCTCACGGGCAACACCAATCTTACCTGGTGCCTTGGGTCTCTTCTCGCGAACAACGTCCGTTTTGGGTATCTCGTCTCTTGTTTTCCCTCCAATTCTATACCAATACCTATTACCTGAGTTCCTAATAGCTCTGTTGAATGTTATAGACTAGGTTTAACGAGGTCAGCACAGGTCTTCAACTATTTTCGTTGAGTGTCTGATGAGTCTGATGGCCGATTGGGCAGTTTTATCATGTTGGTTTCTTTAAATGACGTGTTTAAATACGGTTTGGATCGTCAGACTAGGTGCTCATCTATTGATAAATTAATAAATTCATATCATGCTTTAAATTGTTGGCACATGACTAGCTCTGCTCATCTTTTCTCTTCTCCCGAAAACCTATACTCGAAATTATGTAGTATGTATGTCCGGGCTCCGGAATATTTCAAAACCTAACATACGAATAGTACTGCCATTTCGTTCGGTGCCTATACTAAACACTCAAGATGATCTTCCTCTGCGTTATTTTATTTTAATCATTGTTTTTCAAAGAGGTAAATCAAATTTTCTTTCTTTATCTAGGCTTAAAAAGAAATGGTTGAATCAACTACTTTGTGTTCAAAGTTTTGCTGCACATTGTGAACAGAAATATCTCGTTAGTATGGAAGTTCCAAGATATTTTTGTCTGCATCTCTGACTCATGTAATAACTCATGGCGATATGGCGAACTGGAAGTCATGGAGAATAATATAATAGCGCGAAAACAAAATAACCATACAGATTTGACTTCTCAGATAAGTTGGGTTCTCTGTTCTCCAACACAATGTAACCTTGATACTTGATATTATAGTCTGCTACTCTGCTAGCTCTCACGGGCAACACCAATCTTACCTGGTGCCTTGGGTCTCTTCTCGCGAACAACGTCCGTTTTGGGTATCTCGTCTCTTGTTTTCCCTCCAATTCTATACCAATACCTATTACCTGAGTTCCTAATAGCTCTGTTGAATGTTATAGACTAGGTTTAACGAGGTCAGCACAGGTCTTTAACTATTTTCGTTGAGTGTCTGATGGCCGATTGGGCAGTTTTATCATGTTGGTTTGTATAAATGACGTGTTTAAATACGGTTTGGATCGTCAGGTGCTCATCTATTGATAAATTAATAAATTCATATCATGCTTTAAATTGTTGGCACATGACTAGTTCTGCTCATCTTTTCTCTTCTCCCGAAAACCTTTACTCGAAGTTATGTAGTATGTATGTCCGGGCTCCGGAATACTTCAAAACCTAACATACGAATATAAGAAGTTAAAACCGCCTGCCCTACGAAGTGAAGCTTTTCACATCTCTCGCCCAATGTCCACCAAGGCACAGAGCTCAGTCTTCTTATGTTCATTTTCTCTTGCTTATGAGTCTCTAGCTTAGAAAAACTCCGAGATGGTTGTTGAATGTGGTGGAGAGGAGATTCAGACATACGTTGCCCGAGCGAGGCCACAGAACTCTTTGTCCTTGATTTTTTATGTATGACCCTTAGCTCTACCCCTACCTTGGATACCTTCGCTTGGGGAATACATCATTATTATTACCTGTTGTTCTCGAGTTTTTGTGACGCCGAGCTCTCGCTTGGTAGTTTCTTAGCTTTGGTTCACCAAGGGGTACTCGGGAGAATGCTTGGCTTCATCTGACTGGATACTTTGTTACCTGTATATCGTCAGGCCCGGTGTGTTCGGACTTCAAGAGGCCCTGTGAACCCTTGATAGATTTTAGAACATGAAGTTGTTGGATTGCTTCTAAAGTCTTGAGTTTGACTTGGACGGTCGGTTTTATTACCGTATGCAGACTCTTCTTTAGGGAAAAATGTGTTGAATGAGTTGAATCATGGATTTGACTGAGTCCGGAAAATTCGTGTCATTAGAATAAATTTGAATTTTCCAATCGATAAGTACCGTAAAGGATTCTAGAAAATAACATTTTTCGTGGATGAACTGTTTTTGTGGTACATACTAGGTACCTATGTAAGAAAAAGGTGTTTGGATGGTTAAGCGTCGTTTTAGTACCTTTACAACTTTACATCAACTTTGAAAACCTTTGCCAAATCTTCATTAAGAAAAACACTTAGCACTTGCGATCTTCTATATGTTAAGTTACCTGTATATCGTCAGGCCCGGTGTGTTCGGACTTCAAGAGGCCCTGTGAACCCTTGATAGATTTTAGAACATGAAGTTGTTGGAATTTGAAGAGAGTATTGCTTCTAAAGTCTTGAGTTTGACTTGGACGGTTGGTTTTATTACCGTATACAGACTCTTCTTTAGGGAAAATTTTCTGCCTAGTTTGTATGAATTGAAATTTTTAATTTAATAATTTATTGAATTGTAATACCTATGATAAATTAATGATTCCTAATTTCTTGGACTCATTTGTAATCTCGTGGCTATGCCAGAAAAAAATACACAACGTTTCTTCTGCACACATGAATTTAGAGGAGTTGTGAGGAAGGATTTCTTCAATATCATACATTAATGATTCCTAATTTCTTGGACTCATTTGTAATCTCGTGGCTATGCCAGAAAAAAATACACAACGTTTCTTCTGCACACATGAATTTTATTTAGAGGAGTTGTGTGGAAGGATTTCTTCAATATCATACACCAAGCAAGTAATCAAGTTACATAATAAATTGTAAAACAAGTGGGGGGATTCTGCTGGAACACATATTTAGGGGCGTAGCATTGAGGAGACTCGAGAGGACAAGTTCCCCTCGGAAATCTTGTAAGCGAGCTCTTGTTTTCCGCTCCCTCTTCACATTTGCCTACAGTCAAAGGCAAAACCTGAGATCTGTTCTCAGCTACTTTGAACTTTTTCGATTTTTTGAGAGCCAATGGCAATCAGATACAAAGAAAGTTACTTACTTACTCAGTACTCACTTGGAAGTTCACTGTAGTTTAACCTTTGTTTTTTAGGTAGGCTGGTTTTGGTCTACCAGAAATACGGGAATGAGAAAAAAAATCTCGAATCCGGCGTTCTATTTCTATGTAGGTATTCTGAATACACATTTTATTGTTAGGTATTATATTATTTTTTATCTTGGATCTTGAAGTTTTTGAAATTTATGCCTGATATTTTAAATCGGATTTTGTTGTTTGCTGAAGACATTAATTTCTTGTTTTTGGATCCATTGTTCTTTTACCTTAGGCTGGTTTTCTGAGGTTTAATACTTTCGATTTGGTTTAGTTCTTTCGAACGTTTTTTTTTCTGTCGGATTCGGTCCTCTTGTTTTCTTCTTCAAATTTTGAATTGGTTGTCATCTTTGACCAGGTATTGAAAAATCGCAAAGGTTTTTAGTATTATTTCTTTGTACCTTTCTTTAGCACTAATTTGATACGGTGATTCTTTGTTTGGGGTTTAAACAAGCACTTCCCAGTTCGTTCCCAGCGTCTTTCCTACCAAGGCAGGTGAGGAAAAACTTGGGAGTACCTACTCATGATTATGTTACCTACTGAATCAAGTTACATAATAAATTGTAAAACAAGTGGGGGGATTCTGCTGGAACACATATTTAGGGGCGTAGCATTGAGGAGACTCGAGAGTACAAGTTCCCCTCGGAAATCTTGTAAGAAAAATACGAAGGGGGGCACCGAGAAATCAAAGGGGAGCTCGTTAGATCAGTGACGAATCAAGACTGTCTCCCTTGACTCCCTCCTTGGACATGAATTCGACCATGTCATGCCATGCTATGTACGGAAAGCATTGAGTTGAATTCAATATTGTATTCTCAAATGATTGCACGAGGGTCTTTGTGTCGTTAATTAAGAACATTGAGCTCATTCATATGGGAGCTGAGAAAAAGTAGTTTCATTTAATACTAATTGTGACAATCAGTGGCGGTTGTCAGGCTATGTTGAAGCATCTCTACCTCCCACGATGAATATTAGAAAGTCGACTCCCCTTTATTTTTCTGAATAAGTCAGTTCACCCTATCCACTTTCAAAAGTCCGGCGTCTTTTTGCAATTACTTGTAAGCTTTACGTTCGCCTAGGGTAGACTAACTATGGATATGAAGTTAGTTTCTAAGAACAGGGCTACTCCACTGCCACGAGTAATATGTAGAGTTGTAGACTGAACACTTCTCTGATAAGAAAGAGGTGATAAACCCTTGTCTTTGTACTTGGTAAGCCTAATGTAGGTTTTATTGTAGGTGGTTGACGCAATGGCGGAGAGAGGCATGGAAAGAGTCTCGGTCCATATGTAAGCACTGAGCTAAGAGATATGGAGAAAAATAATGAAAACAAGAAAAAAAAATATATTAAAAAGTTAGAACTTTCAAGGGTATACACAACACTTGGTAAAACAATTTAAAATCAATAGGGGAAAATGAAATAAAACAAAAAAAGCGATCTGTTTTCATTTTCCCCTATTGAAGAAAAAATTGTTGGAGCGATGTTTAATTAAAAAGTTAGAACTTTCAAGGGTATACACAACACTTGGTAAAACAATTTAAAATCAATAGGGGAAAATGAAATAAAACAAAAAAAAGCGATGTGTTTTCATTTTCCCCTATTGAAGAAAAAATTGTTGGAGCGATGTTTGTGTCAAGACTGGATGGAAATATCTAGAATTCTAGAGAAGTTCTTTCTTGAGTACCGACCCTCCGGCAGACAGAGACGTTTGCAAATAAAATAGCGTCGTTGTGAAATATTTGCTATGCCAGCAAGTCAGCACTCATAATCATGTGCTTGGTTAGGTACATACATAATCTTTATTAAATCACATTACATAACGTATAACAAGGATTAGAAAGAAAATTATCTGTGTAGCCCTTTCAGAAATTCTGGTGTTGGGCTACCCAAGGACTTCGGGAGAGCAAAGCTAAAGATAGATAAAGGATAAAGTATAGACGGCCTGAAACAGATTACTGGTTACACCACACACACACAACACACATTGAGGTATTTGTTCTGATAACATGGCAGCTGAAATTTGATAGCAGTGAAAGAATTCAACGGACACCTGATACGATAGCTAATGCCAGATTTTGCCGACCAGTAAATGTCAAAATCTGTTGATTGTCGTTAATCCTTTCCAAACCCATGGTTCTGAAGAAAAGTGGATGATACAATATTCCAATATAAATCTTACATATTCTTGTTACCAAGATCTTACATATCCAATGTTACCAAAATTCTTGAAATATCCACTCTAAATTGACTCCAAAATGGCTGATGGAAAATTCCAAACAGACAACATTGCCTTGGAATTTCTAGTTCCAGTCATCCCCTTGGTTTGTTTGATTATAACTTCCTATCCCTTTTCATAGACTTACTGGAAGTTCTCCACGGTCCCTCGAACCTTTTCACATAGTGGGTTGTACCTCATATAAGTATTAGTGCTTTATTTAGACTCAGCTTAGAACAAGTTGTTCCATTATACCAACAGTTTGAGTACGCATTGTGAGCGAGTTGTACAGTTTTGGGCTTCGAACTGAAGAACTTTGGTGTGGTTATGGGACTTTCCTCTTCGTTAGGATGAACCAACCACCTATTCCTAACCGGGACAGAAATGTCCACACTAACTCCGATTCCTTCTGATAGATTAGGTTTACCTGTACGTAGGTACCTCATAGGTACCCTGCTATCTCTTTTTCACATTTTTCATCACAATACTCCTGCTCTGCTGGAATCAACCAAATGTAACGTGCCCAGTTCCTGCTTTTCCGTCCAAATCCAAATGTGTGGGAAAAAGTGTCTAATTGTAGGGGTTAACTTTGATGGAATGCGAGAAGCATAGTCCTGTAATTTCCTAGGGACGGGATGTTGTTCTTTCTAGTTGACTGCGTACCTGTGTACAGTCGGAAGGCGAATTGTGTGAACTAATTTGGACTTCGAGGGGGGAGTTGAGGGACGAAGGGATTTTTTAATTAACATAATCCCGAGGCAAGTGTTTGATAGACAGGGTGTCTAATAGCCTCTGTCCAATGTCCGTTCCTAGTTCATCATCAGGCCATCAGTGATCATGACCACTTTTCAGCTCAAGTTCATCATCCTAATAAATTAGTGATGATGAAAAAAAGTTTGTCCCTCAACTCCATTTACAGTTTGACTTCTAGCTTGATAAATTCCAAGCTTCAAGCAAAAATCCTTTGAGTTTTGGAGTATTTCCTGAATTATCAAGATAAATTACATGTTGCATCTCACAATCCGATTTAAAGGTGCAACTCAGAAAAAACCTGTGTACAGTCGGAAGGCGAATTGTGTGAACTAATTTGGACTTCGAGGGGGGAGTTGAGGGACGAAGGGATTTTTTAATTAACATCATCCCGAGGCAAGTGTTTGATAGACAGGGTGTCTAATATCCCCTGTCCATTGTCCGTTCCTAGTTCATCCATCAGGCCATCAGTGATCATGATCACCTTACACCTCAAGCCCATCATCCTAATAAATGGTGAACAAAACAAAAATATCTCTTACTTATTTGTACAATGAAAGTTTATCCCCCAACTCCATTTACAGTTTGATTTCAACCTCGATAAATTCCAAGCTTCAAGCAAAAAATCCTTTGAGTTTGGGAGTATTTCCTAAATTACCAACGATTCCATACCCATAGCCTTCTTGAAGCTTGAAGTTTTTTTTTTCTTTTTTCTTTTAAATTCCAGATTCAAAGCTTCAATTAATACTTTGAAAGTACATATTTTCTAAATTACATGTTGCATCTCACAATCCGATTTAAAGGTGTAACAAAGAAAAATAAAAAATCGCAAAACAATAAATACTTAGGGCTGAAACTACGCTACGTTTAAACTTTAAAGTATCTGGGAATAACTCGAAGCATTCCTTGCAGTTTTGGACTCAGCTTGCAGTGAGTTTGGGCATCCAGTTCATTTAATCTAGTCCATTAAGTTACCCCTGCAACTCAGAAAAAAAAAAAAAAAAAAAAAAAATCACCAAGCAATAAAATGGGCTTTTCAGCCCTACGCTACGTTTAAAGTATCTGGGAATAATTCAAAGCATTCCTTGCAGTTTTGGACTCAGCTTGCAGTGAGTTTGGGCATCCAGTTTATTTAATCTAGTCCATTAAGTTACCCCCCGTTTTTGTTCCCTGATTCGCGTGGGTGATCTCCTTGTGAATTGAACCATATTCAGCATTCAGCCATCATAGAGACCTCCGTGCTTCCTCGTGATGTAGAAAAAGTTCATTGTCATCATAATTATCGTTTTGAATGTGGATTTTCGTACGGATTTTTATACGTTATTGAACAATAACGAAATATCTAAAGATGTCATTCATTCTCTGTCAATTGATCTGGATGGTTTAGTTGGTTTTGTAGATGGAAATTGTAATATTAACCACGCTTTAAAAGACATCCTGCTCACCGGTTCTAGTCTGCAAAAGAAATTAATTTGAAAATTTGCAGAGTGTTGTAGCAATAAGGCCCTCCTGCCCTTAACTTTTTCTTCACTTTGTAACATAGGTTATGGTAGTACTCGTCCTTGAGGAACCCGTTGTATCGTTTTCTCATGAACAAACCGAGCCAGTAGCTTCGCATTTTACCTTTCTGAAATGCATACGAATGCAGTAAAAGATTTAGTATCCTGCCATCCTTCGGTAAAAGTAGGATAACCAGCTGTAAAAGACTTTCATAGTGACTTGTTTCGATTTTAGTTCTATCCTAGTAGCTTATCTTCTATCTTGCCATGTTAGCATAGTGCTTAACGTGCTCCCCTAGAAAGTTTGGAGGGCACGGCTTTGAATCCCAACCGAGGAATGTTGTATGTATTGTATTTTTTTTTAAATTTATTATTATTAATATATATTTTTACCACATCCTACATACCTCATTAAGAATCTCTAAAAGAGTTAGGTAGTTTACCTCGCCTTGTAATTTCCTTCCAATTAAAAGTCGTTTGTTGTTGTCTTCATAATACAGTGCTAATGCTTAGGAACTTACTAAGCCTTTGGAAAAGTAAGTGTAGATTAGAACTCCTCGTTTGTCCTGCGCGAATGAGACTAATGGGTTCACAAAGTGAGCTTAAACTCGTTTCAAGTTTAAGCAATCACATTTTGTAGGTCCGGCCATTAAAAGGCTCTATACCCCAGCATGAGCAGTCTAAACAAGCTCTTAGTATGTAGTGTTAATGGGTCCAATAAATAAAATACTTTTTAAGAAAAGACCCTGCTTGAGTTTACGAGGTCGGTGTTTTTGTCTTTCAGATCTATTTTGACGTTCGGTTCTTTTTCCCGTATTTATACATTTTTCACGCAATTTTCCCACTTTTTCTCACTATCACAATATTAATAAATTCTTTCTTCATTCCATAGAGTGAAGACTCAGGTAATCATAGTGGCGTCGCATAACAATAACGAAATATCTAAAGATGTCATTCATTCTCTGTCAATTGATCTGGATGGTTTAGTTGGTTTTGTAGATGGAAATTGTAATAACCACGCTTTAAAAGACATCCTGCTCACCGGTGCTAGTCTGCAAAAGACATTAATATGAAAATTTGCAGAGTGTTGTAGCAATAAGGCCCTCCTGCCCTTAACTTTTTCTTCACTTTGTAACATAGGTGTAGGTACTATTTGGTGTTTTGCGCTCGGCACTTCAATCACTAAGTATAACCGATTATTGTGTCAAGTCTGAAGTAAATATCTCCCTCCCATTTGATCAGTTCATCTTTTAAACCAACAAATATTAACGTGAGATTCCAAGCCCAGACCTTGGGTTTTGGACATCAGTGGTGTAGTTGTGGGTGTCACCTCGGTGGATGTCCTTATGCATCTGGGCCGGGAAGAGTTTGCTGCGTAAGTAATAAAACCAATGATTAATAAATCATTTAAAAAAGAAGAAGAAAAAAAGATGTTTGGTGCCATAAAAGCATAAAACACAAGACATCAGTGGTGTAGTTGTGGGTGTCACCTCGGTGGATGTCCTTATGCATCTGGGCCGGGAAGAGTTTGCTGCGTAAGTAATAAAACTAATGATTAATAAGTCATTTAAAAAAGAAGAAAAAAAAGATGTTTGGTACCATAAAAGCATGAAACACATGATTTTCGTACATTTGGCCAGTTGATTGTTTGGAGAGAGAAGGAAGACAGGATAACAGAAAGCCTGCAGTTCCGAAAACGAATGTCCCGGCGGGAATCGATACTGCGACCTAGCGCTCACAAGGCAGGAGCGCTAACGAAAATTATTCTTTTTACCAATATTCTCAAGCTAATTTTACAAGCATTCCCATCTTTACTGTGAACTTTCTATTTCTAATCTATCCCATGTTTACTTACAGAGCCCCCGAAATGACGGATCGTCTGTCCAGATTGGCATCTCATCTCCTACAGCAACAATGCTACTATCCTCTTATCCCGCCCAATGTAGAACTGCCGGTAGATATGGAGTGCTGGGAACTCCATGCACAACTACCGGTCACTCCGCACATCATGATATTGCCGTCCGATTTGCGCTACTTTGTCAAGGTGAGATCTCTTGTAATCTCCTACGTCTTTTAGAGACGTTAAACTTATTAAACCCCTTAAAAAAAAAAAAAAAAAAGAGAGAGAGATGATTTTTTTGCCGTTTTTATTTCGCAGCAATGAAACAACTGCTACATTAGACTCGTGTGGTCTGTGTTGTAGCATGCCCATATAAGAGGCATACTACGGGAGATGGGCGAATAGAGACACAATACTTCCCATTTAGGTGCTGTGCCAACACAACTCCAGAAAATAAGTCTTTTTTTTCCTTTTAGGCGCTTTAACTAGATAAGTCCTTTAAATATGTATTTGCAATCGAAAAGCGATTTCAAATATTTAACTTTTTTTATCCTAAAAAAAAAAAAAAAAAAAAAAAAAAAAAAAATAGGTGTAGGTACTATTTGGTGTTTTGCGCTCGGCACTTCGATCACTAAAGTATACCTATTATTGTGTCAAGTCTGAAGTAAATATCTCCCTCCCATTTGATCAGTTCATCTTTTAAACCAATAAATATTAACGTGAGATTCCAAGACCAGACCTTGGGTTTTGTTCAGACTTCAGAGTGCGGGTATAAAAGCACTTCTAAGGCCTCTACTGGCAGTAACCACGAGGAAACTTACTCTGTCTTGCCCACCTCTCCCTCTCTCGCCACATTATTTCGTGTGATTGTGTTGCTCAGTTGCTCAACGTTCTCTATCTCGTGTTAAGTATCTCTCTTTCTTTGTTCTGTCTCTCTTTTCTTTCGCTTTGTTATATCTTAACCTTGAAATATTCAGTTGAATTTTATTAGCTCAGGCTTGAGTTCAAGTATCTCCGGTGAGACTCCACGAGTTGTTAGTTCCGAGTCGGGACCGGTAGAGGGCGCCACTTTGTTATGAATGGCAATTTGCCTCCATATCCGCGCGAATGCAAAATGGCAAATGGTTGGAAAGAGAAATGGATAATAGAATACCACCAATCCATATACCATAGTCTGCTTTGCGACTCAGCAAAATCTTGAACAAATGACTAGTGAGTTAGTATTAGTAACCGTCTGAATAAATTATGAGCCTGGTGGATCTGAGGATGATTTTTAGCCGCGTGAAGATGAGTAGGAGTATCCCATTTCCCAAATGTTTTGCAGCTTTTTGCAAGAGAATTATTTTACTCATCCGGCTTCAGTCGCAGTGACTTTATGTTAGTCCATTTTTGTATTTCACTTCGTTAGATTTTCAACCTCATGTTGATATTTGAAGTCCATACCTTTTTACTGTTGTGTCCAGTTGATTAGAAACAGTAAACTGTAAAGTTTTTTGGAGGCCTGTGGTTTTTTTAGCTTTTTTCCTCATGATATAAGAGTTAGGTCTCAGAGGTAACAACATTAAATGCTATACTTACTCAGCCTCGAAATTTGAGAACATACCTAAATTAAGTCCGAGAAATGCAATAAAAATCGTCTTCTTTTCTGAGAAAGTTTTTTTTACGAGCCACACATTTTTGTTTTTATTGTCGTCTTCAACCAGAAAAACTTATCGTGTGAAATGAAGACGGTTTAACAGATCAGGCAAATATACACGATATGCATCTTCCATAACTGACTTGGACAAAGCAAAATGACAATCTGATTCTTCGTTTTAGTCTCAATATTTTTTTTAATTTTTATAGTTTTTTCTGAGATAATAAAAAAAAATCATGAGAATCACCAATTGTGACAACACAAAAAAATATAGGGAACTGTAACTACTGCGGCCTTATCGTTCCGTAAACGAAAAGAGAAGAAAGATGGATAGGTGAAAGCCAGTCGTTCCGAGAACGACCTAGCGCTTTAAAAGCAGACGCGCTACCCTCCTATAAGCCGGGAGGGGAGGGTATCCCAGCTAACTAAGCTGGATTGTGCGATTTAAATTCATGATCAAGTTTTGAATTCTGAACTAAAGAAACTGAGAAGATGACTCTGACGAGGAGTATGTTTGTATTTTAAATTTATTAAAATTCCTATTTCTAGGGTCGCTCAGCATGTTCGTGTCAGCCGGTCCTCTACTTAGTCAATGTATTTGAAAAATCCTACAATTCTGCTTTCATCACCAACAATTGTGACAACACAAAGAGAAAAATATAGGGAACTCGGAACTGTAACTACTGCGGCCTTATCGTTCCGTAAACGAAGAGAGAAGAAGGGTATCCCAGCTAACTGGGCTGGATTGTGCGATTTAAATTCATGATCAAGTTTTGAATTCTGAACCAAAGAAACTGAGAAGATGACTCTGACGTAATTGTTTGTAATTTTAATTTTATTAAAATTCCCATTTCTAGGGTCGCTCAGCATGTTCGTGTCAGCGGGTCCGTACACACAGTCCGACACACTCTCGTACAAACCTCTGGAAGATCTCATCGCTCTCACGGTACAACAAGAACCGGATGTGCTTATCCTCATTGGACCTCTGTTAGACACCAGCCATCCTCTGCTACTCAATGGATCCTTGGCGGAGACCTTTGAAGATTTCTATGTCAAACTCATCGACAGCATAGTGCAGCCTTTGGAAAAGTAAGTGTAGATTAGAACTCCTCGTTTGTCCTGCGCGAATGAGACTAATGGGTTCACAAAGTGAGCTTAAACTCGGTTTAAGTTTAAGCAATCACATTTTGTAGGCCCGGCCATTAAAAGGCTCTATACCCCAGCATGAGCAGTCTAAACAAGCTCTTGGTATGTAGTGTTAATGGGTCCAATAAAATAATAAATACAGTTCCGAGTCGGGACCGGTAGAGGGCGCCACTTTGTTATGAATGGCAATTTGCCTCCATATCCGCGCGAATGCAAAATGGCAAATGGATGGAAAGAGAAATGGAGAATAGAATACCACCAATCCATATACCATAGTCTGCTTTACGACTCAGCAAAATCTTGAACAAATGACTAGTGAGTTAGAATTAATAACCGTCTGAATAAATTATGAGCTTGGTGGATCTGAGGATGATTAAGCCGCGTGAAGATGATTAGGAGTATCCCATTTCTCAAACATTTTGCAGCTTTTTGCAAGAGAATTTTACTCATCCGGCTTCAGTCGTAGTGACTTTATGTTAGTCCATTTTTGTATTTCACTTCGTTAGTTTTTCAACCTCATGTTGAAATTTGAAGTCCATACCTTTTTACTGTTGTGTCCAGTTGATTAGAAACAGTAAACTGTAAAGTTTTTTGGAGGCCTGTGGTTTTTTTAGCTTTTTTCCTCATGATATAAGAGTTAGGTCTCAGAGATAACAACATTAAATGCTATACTTACTCATCCTCGAAATTTGAGAACATAAATTAAGCCCGAGAAATGCAATAAAAATCGTCTTCTTTTCTGAGAAAGTTTTTTTTACGAGCCACACATTTTTGTTTTTATTGTCGTCTTCAACCAGAAAAACTTATCGTGTGAAATGAAGACGGTTTGACAGATCAGGCAAATATACACGATATGAATCTTCCATAACTGACTTGGACAAAGCAAAATGACAATCTGAAATATCTGAATGTGCGAACTAATGAGAATATTGACCACTGCCAACTCATTTCAGTAGGCATTTGCTGATCTCGAGATTCTTTATCGTACCAAAACCGCTTATTTCGCCATTTTTTTATACTTGGCATTCACCAAACCACTGAGTCGCCGAATAATGTCAGATGTGGTTTTGCTTTGACGAGATGTGGTTTTGCTCGTATTGCATTCACGCGTTTTTACCAACATGATGCTTCTCGTCAGGATCATCTCAGTTTCTATAAAAATTTCAATGTAAATCGTGAATCTAAATGCTTGCTTTCCGTATCCGTGAGATAGGCGTGGCACCTATCTCACGGTGTTGGAAGGATTGCTGGTTTGAAAATCCCTGGACGCCCTAAAACAAGAGCCATAATCTAAATAAAAATCCACTATTCCAGAGCTTCAAGATTAATTTTATTCGTCTGCCTTTTAAGCGCTAGGTCGTGGGTTTGATTTCCGCCCGGGCTGAACTTTACCTCCAACAAACACCTGGGCGAACTTTCGGTCTAAGAACGGCTGGCTTTTTCCTATCCTATCCTCCTTTTTTTCAAGTTGGGAATAAAACCTCCGTTGTCACAGTTCCCTCCATCAAACTTCGATTTCGGGACGATAAAACCTTGACAGTTGTTGAAGTTCCCTCAATCCAACCTTAGTCTGAGCCTAAAACAAGAGCCATAATCTAAATAAAAATCCACTATTCCAGAGCTTCAAGATTAATTTTATTCGTCTGCCTTTTAAGCGCTAGGTTGTGGGTTTGATTTCCGCCCGGGCTGAACTTTACCTCCAACAAATACCTGGGCGAACTTTCGGTCTAAGAACGGCTGGCTTTTTCCTATCCTATCCTCCTTTTTCAAGTTGGGAATAAAACCTCCATTCACACAGTTCCCTCCATCAAACTTGACAGTTGTTGAAGTTCCCTCAATCTAAAGCAATATTCTTCTTCTGATTCCAGGGCAAGGGCAGAACCTCACAGAAGCGTCTGGCAGATACCTCCCCCATTGGCCACCTTGATAAGAAGAATGCCTCCATCCACAGTGGCAGTCCATCAATATACACTCCAGCCAGCTTCACACCCGATATGTAAGATCCTACACCCTTCCTTTTGTTAGCTTTTGGATTACTTGAAATCTAGGAACGAAATCATATTCATAGCGCGTCTGCCTTGTAAGCGCTAGGCCGCGGGTTCAAATCCTGCACGGGGCGGATTTAATCCTGAACGGATTATGTTCGTTCTCGAAACGGCCTTCTTTCTCCTATCCTGTCTTCCTTATCTCTTCAATTTCGGGACGATAAAACCGCCGAGCTTTTGGATTACTTGAAATCTAGGAACGAAATCATATTCATAGCGCGTCTGCCTTGTAAGCGCTAGGCCGCGGGTTCAAATCCTGCGCGGGGCGGATTTAATCCTGAACGGATTATGTTCGTTCTCGAAACGGCCTTCTTTCTCCTATCCTGTCGTCCCTATCTCTTCAATTTGGGGACGATAAGACCGCCCAAAGAAAATTATCTGTGTAGCCCTTTCAGAAATTCTGGTGTTGGGCTACCCAAGGACTTCGGGAGAGCAAAGCTAAAGATAGATAAAGTATAGACGGCCTGAAACAGATTACTGGTTACACCAAAAACCGCCGTAGCAGTTACAGTTCCCCTATGAAACCTCTTGAAAAAAAGTAGCCAACAGAAGTTACTTCAAATAAGGTAAATTGAATTAAATTTTTCATCTGATTTTGCAGATTTTCCCCGAACTCAAACTATTCCAAGCGAACAAACTCGGGTCAAATCGTCGCTTCGTACGGGAGCAAGGAGATCTTTCTGAACAAAACCAACAACAAACAGGTCAGCATCAGGGTGTTTGGAAATGCAGAGCAGATCAACGCCAAGACACTGTTCATGTATGAGACATTAGTGGATAAGGCGGCCGTGTTAGACAGCACGGTGTCCTACTTGGGAGACATCCTGTTGAGCAAGCACAAGCTCCCGCCTCATGCAAACCATTGTAAAGCTTCACAGGTGAGGGGTTTTTTTTTCAGAAGAGGTTTGATAGAGGGAACTTTATCTGCTAAGGTCTTATCGTCTTGAAATCGAAGAGAGAAAGAAGACAGAATAGAAGTAAGCCAGCCGTTCCAAAAACGAACAATATCCATACTTTGGTCATACTTCATCTTAGATGTCGGACCGGATGTCAAATAAAGAAATCCGTTCTGGATAAAATCCGTCCTGAGTGGGAATCGAACCCACAACCTAGCGCTTACAGGTGAGAAGCTGAAGTTTCTAGACCTGCTTATGAAAATTAGTATTTAGGTACATAAGGCTTACATAGGAAAAGAGTATCCGTTGGGACACTAAAACCTTTACGTTCCCCCTATAAATTAAGCCCGAGAAATGCAATAAAAATCGTCTTCTTTTCTGAGAAAGTTTTTTTTACGAGCCACACATTTTTGTTTTTATTGTCGTCTTCAACCAGAAAAACTTATCGTGTGAAATGAAGACGGTTTAACAGATCAGGCAAATATACACGATATGCATCTCTCTATTGATAGTTTTTCCCTTTTCCACGTGTTTATCCTGCTTTTCAGGAGTCGGTTTTTTGATTTTATTTTCCCCTGAAACGTCCTTGGTTTTTTCCTTTACGATATGTTTTTCCTTCTCTTCGGATGATGGTTTTTTAATTTTCTTATCTCCTGAAACTTCTTCCCTATGGGTAGTTTCTGCTAACTTTGTATGTTTGTCCTCACTGATTGTTTTTTCCTTTTCCGGAGATGGTTTTTTGATTTTATTTTCTCTTAATTTACTCGCTGACAGTTTTTCTCCACTGATGGGATTTTCATTTTGAATGTGTTTTTTATTATCTTCGGAAGATAGTTTTTTATCTTCTCTTAAAACCAATATTTAACTTTTTTATCCATGTATTTCAGAATCTATCCGGCTGTGTTGTGGTGAATCCTGAACGTCTGTCCAAGGGCATGGTGGGTGGATCTTTCGCCAAGATCGAAGTGAAACCCGTGGACAATAATATGCTCTGGTCAACCAACACCCATGTGAACGTTCAAGTGGTGAAGATATAAAAAACAACAGTAAAATAAGGATAGGTTTCATCATCGTCATATCCCTTGTATCTATCCCCATGTCTTAACACCTGAAAAGTACAAGTTTTATTCATAGCCTTCCAACAATATGTATTTATTCGATGAATGGTCATTGATGACAGGGCTATATTATGGTTGTGTGAATGACATAATAGAGGAAATCGACTGTTGTACCTTTGGTCAGAAATGTCAAACAAACAATGAGAGATACGTATTTTTGTCTTTCTTTCTTGCTTTCCGGTAATGCTTGAAGTTCATATCCATTCATTGTTTTTTCCTTATGTGCCCCTGGATTACTTGTTGGTTTTTTGACTTTCTTTTCTTCTTTCAAGTTTTCATGTGAAATGTCTTTCTGTGTTTTGACAGTAGTGATTGTTTTTTCGGTCGATGAAACATCTTCCTTGGATTCGGGTATTATTGCCTTCTGTTTGGCTGTCATTTCTTTCTCTTTTAAAGCAAAGTCATTTTCTTTTGTATCCACAGACTCCTTTTTATCTGGTATATTAGTATTATCCTCTTTTTTACTTTGAAGAGAACTTTCTTTTTGTTTTACTGTTTCCTCGCTTGATGTCAGAGTAGTTGATTTTTCTGTGATACTTTCTTCTATATTCTCCTCTGATTCATTCATCACCATCGATTTCTCTGGTTTTATTTTGTTCGTTGTCCCTTCTGACTTCTCTTTCTCATCGTCTGACTTTACTTCGGAGTCCTTTCTTTCTTGCTTTCCGGTAATGCTTGAAGTTCATATCCATTCATTGTTTTTTCCTTATGTGCCCCTGGATTACTTGTTGGTTTTTCGACTCTCTTTTCTTCTTTCAAGTTTTCATGTGAAATGTCTTTCTGTTTTTTGACAGTAGTGATTGTTTTTTCGGTCGATGAAACATCTTCCTTGGATTCGGGTATTATTGCTTTCTGTTTGGCTGTCATTTCTTTCTCTTTTAAAGCAAAGTCATTTTCTTTGGTATCCTCAGACTCCTTTTTATCTGGTATATTAGTATTATCCTCTTTTTTACTTTGAAGAGAACTTTCTTCTTGTTTTACAGTTTCCTCGCTTGATGTCAGAGTAGTTGATTTTTCTGTGATACTTTCTTCTATATTCTCCTCTGATTCATTCATCACCATCGATTTCTCTGATTTTATTTTGTTCGTTGTCCCTTCTGACTTCTCTTTCTCATCGTCTGACTTTACTTCGGAGTTGGATGTCTTAAATTTTAAAAGAGATAGAATTTCGAACCCGTTGGGCAGATCTCATAATATAGGAGTTCCCCTTATGTCGTTTCATTCTACAGTGTCTTTAGTAAGAACTTGGAAACTTATGTAGGACTTAAAAATTGACCCTTCATTTTTTGCTCGTTTGTAAATACCAGGTAGAAAAATATGCCTTTTTTCCAACCATAT
The DNA here is from genome assembly GCF_000475195.1 of Diaphorina citri. Taxonomy (NCBI): domain Eukaryota; kingdom Metazoa; phylum Arthropoda; class Insecta; order Hemiptera; family Psyllidae; genus Diaphorina; species Diaphorina citri. The sequence goes on along the minus strand of NW_007377527.1, from coordinate 258,812 downwards.
GCCTACCTTGAAATACGTTATATTACCTGCTTGGATACGCTTGAAATAATCGGATGAAGTACGAATCTGATTATAGTAGGAGTTTAACGTTTTCAGCTTATCCGGGAATACGAGATTAACCCATTCGGGAAGCTTTCGGCCGTTTTCATTCTGGAAGTAAAAACAAGGATTTGAAGTCTTTGAGCCTGTTGTGAAAAATCATTAAGGTGTCTTTGTTTCATTGTAAACTATAAACCTGATCCAATTCATAGGATCATGATTCAGTCGATAGCGGCATTTTTCCAGACCTTTTGCATCCCGATTTGACCAAAGTTATCTCACAGAGTGGCAAATTTATTTTTATCCTTTCGACAAAAGCAACATGATGAAAATTTCATCTCGTATTCTGTACGATGTAGTTTTATTAATTCAAACATGATTTTAGAATTCTCAACGTCACGTCATCAATAAAATTATTATAATTCTATCGTGTTGTATTTCAAAATCTATCTATTCCTTCAATCCGGGGATGATTGGCAATCTCTCTCTCGCTCTCTCTCTTAGCTTAGGAGGTGAAATATTGTAATAATTTCTATGTAAAATAAAGTACCTAAATCAATCAATCAATCAATCAATTTCTCTCTCTCTCTCCCTCCCTCTCTCCCTCTCCCTCCATTTGTCTGTGTCGTTCAAGAGGGCGAGAGAAAACTTACCTCTATTCTAAGCGTAGTGTAAATCCGTGCCACATCCATCAAATTGGAGACTGACATTCCCGTGTACATCTCAAGATATTCATACACATATTTGTACTTCAGGTTGAAATTCTTCATACCCTGAAGAAGCACTTTAGCAACAAAATACCTGAAAAAATAAGAACACCATTGCTGATTGCTGGTAGTTTGCTCTAGATTTTAGAATTTCAACAAAAAACACTTGGAACACTTTTCAATGATATTCTATTGTACCATATAATAATTATTAATTAACTTTGAGGAAGATACTTACGAACGTCGTATATAGCGTAAACCTAGGTATCTGATTAATTTTTACTTTCTATTACTACAGTTATAGCAAAGCTATACTAGTAATGAGAAAGTTGCAATCAGTCCAATTTTTTTCCATTAAGGGCAAAAGGATAAAGTAGTTCTTTGAGGTATGTACTTACGCAAATTCATCTCGATGTTCATACCATATCCTCCTGCATGCGAAGATGAAAGTACTCTGAGTAATTGAACAATGGAGACATGAAACTACCTCATGAATACCCATTAGCACGAAACATTGTTTACCCAAATGGTGATCAGCCCCAGATCAATAATGTCGCAAAGATCAGTTAAAGTGTCGCAAGAATCAATTAGTGTTGGAAAATGTGTTGAGCTAAAAACTGCGGGATTGGAAAAAGGTGCGGGATCCCGCGGGATTGCGGGATTGCGGGATCCCGCATTGCAATCCCTACAATCAGTCCAATTTTTTCCATTAACAGCAAAGCTATACTAGTAATGAGAAAGTTGCAATCAGTCCAATTTTTTTCCATTAAGGGCAAAAGGATAAAGTAGTTCTTTGAGGTATGTACTTACGCAAATTCATCTCGATGTTCATACCATATCCTCCTGCATGCGAAGATGAAAGTACTCTGAGTAATTGAACAATAGAGACATGAAACTACCTCATGAATACCCATTAGCACGAAACAGTGTTTACCCAAATGGTGATCAGCTCCAGATCAATAATGTCGCTAAGATCAGTTAAAGTGTTGGAAAATGTGTTGAAAACACCATTATTTTTTTCACCTAGTCAATGTTTGTGTTGTGAAATTAATATGTGTTGACGTCTGGTCCGTAGATACCTGTACTATAGGTATTAGGTAAGTATGACTATGTATCCATGATGATTATGTACGTAAAATCTTTCAAAGTGAAGTAGGTATAACTACCGAAGACGTTTTTGAAGCGTAAACCTGGGACCTTCTCTCCTACTCTGGATATAAATATGTGGGGTAAGTAGATGTAGCAATCAAAACCAGCCGTTTACAATTTATTATTCAATAGAATATACCCTGTTACTCTAAACTTTATTCTGCCAGCGGTATTGTGTCTGCTATTGTCGGGTGGGTCTCTTGCCATGCCTTACTTACATAGATAACTTGAGTGCATGACTGTTTTTGTGCATCACTTGAGTGACACTTAATTCTTGTCAATCTGTACAGAAGATGCCTCTCTTAAGTCGTGGGATTAGGGTTTAGTAGCACGTGGCAAATGTAGATGCTATTGTTATAAACAACGTACTTCAGAACGTACAGGGCTTCATTTAGAAAAATTTAGATAAAGTGTACTTAGCACAAACACAAATGTTTCTTTATTAAGAAAAGAACAATAGTTCATGCCTAATTCCTCTTTGAAAGTTCGAAGGATATTTTATCCTATTCTTGTTCATGTTTACTCTTTTAGGTTTCATGTAGAGTTTGTGGCTAAACACTTCTTTGAAAAATACACACAGTCTTATTCTTTAAATTTCTTAGATCCATCATGAATAATTCTTTAAGACTTTAAGTAATCCACTAATCCTTCTGAACAGCCTTTGTGCTATTCTGTTTGAGATATTTGGTCCAAATCGTTATAATTTTTACTATTGCACATTTCAGCATTTGAGGCAAAAAGACATAAGTACCTAATAGGATGTATTTTTTTTTAAATTTATTATTATTAATATATATTTTTACCACATCCTACCTACCTCATTAAGAATCTCTAAAAAAGTTAGGTAGTTTACCTCGCCTTGTAATTTCCTTCCAATTAAAAGTCGTTTGTTGCTGTCTTCATAATACAGTGCTAATGCTTAGGAAACTTACTCGTATTGCAATGGGTTCATGTTATACGTACATTTCTCAGTTGGTCGCATCCATAAGGCAGCCAGAATGGATCTTCTTGGGAACTTACTAGTATTGCAATGGGTTCATGTTATACGTACATTTCTCAGTTGGTCGCATCCATAAGGCAGCCAGAATGGATCTTCTTGTGAATAAGGGTCATAAGGATAGGTTTCATCATCGTCATATCCCTTGTATCTATCCCCATGTCTTAACACCTGAAAAGTACAAGTTTTATTCATAGCCTTCCAACAATATGTATTTATTCGATGAATGGTCATTGATGACAGGGCTATATTATGGTTGTGTGAATGACATAATAGAGGAAATCGACTGTTGTACCTTTGGTCAGAAATGTCAAACAAACAATGAGAGATAGGTACGTATTTTTGTACCCACAGTTAACGTGTTAGAAACGTATTATGTAGATGAGAAAGCATTCTTAGAGATATTCCACAGGTACTTAAAGTTAAAGGATTGAACATAACTAGGTATGTAGATAGAATGATACTTACGATTTCAGCGAAGACCAAAGTTGTATTCACATTGGTACCGTCATCTTCTTGCTGTGTTTGGTTAGAGGCGGTTTTGTCAATTGCATTGACTGACAGAATTTTAGGAGCGGGTGGTTCTTGGGTGCTGGGCTGAAGTTTATCAAATTTCAGTGCGTTCTTGATAAGTTGTTCTTCAGTCAATGTTTCATCTGCCTTATTCAATTTAGGTTCTTTTTGAGTTGCTAATTTTTTCGCATGGCTCTCAGGTGCTTTGCCGATAGGTTTCTTGCAACAGTAAAAAAGATGGACTTGAAATCTTACGTAGAGGAAGATCGCCAAAACAGTACAACTTTGATCTAACGAAAATGTTGAAAACCGGGGCGGCGCAACATTTCACAAGCTTATGCCACCGAGGGCATAAGCTTGTGAAATACAATTTTGCAGATAAAACCGTTCAGAGGAGAAAAAGTGTGAGAAACATCCATACATATACGTATAAGGACAAATTTTTCTCCTGTGAAGGTTTTCTTTTGCAAAATTGAGGAATCAGGATTGAACACAATGTTTTTATTTTATTTTTTTTTTTTTTATCCCTGTTTTCGATTTACATATACAATATGAGTGCTCATTGCTCAAGTCTGTAAAATAAATGCACTCCAGTATCTAAAGAAAAAAAGCCATATTGATTATGAATAAACATTTACTTTTTTATTTGTTTATAATTAGATATTTATATTCTTTATTTATTCCACTTATGTAATATTTAATGCTTCAAACTAATACTTTCTAGAAATATTTTCCATTTTTACCTTGATAAAAAAATCGACCTCGGGCGCTTTCGTCAATATGCCAAATTGGTAGCCATTTTGTTATTGTGATTATTGATGGATTTTCTGAAAATTTCACAATTTTCATAGTTCTACGGATCTTAAATCTTTCTCAATTTAATGATATTATTGGGTTGGTTAAAATTTCACAAGATTTAGAATTCCATGGATCTCAAATCTTTCTCAATTTAATGCTATTATCGGGCTGGGTACTGTCACAATAGCTGATATTACATTGCTTGTACCATTCCTCTTCGGTGATACGGTATTTGTCCATTCGTTTCAAGAAGTTTTTTTTTCAGAAGAGGTTTGATAGAGGGAACTTTATCTGCTAAGGTCTTATCGTCTTGAAATCGAAGAGAGAAAGAAGATAGGATAGAAGTAAGCCAGCCGTTCCAAAAACGAACAATATCCATACTTTGGTCATACTTCATCTTAGATGTCGGACCGTATGTCAAATCAAATGAAATCCGTTCTGGATAAAATCCGTCCCGAGTGGGAATCGAACCCACAACCTAGCGCTTACAGGTGAGAAGCTGAAGTTTCTAGACCTGCTTATGAAAATTAGTATTTAGGTACATAGGGCTTACATAGGAAAAGAGTATCCGTTGGGACACTAAAACCCTTTCTTGAAATATTTTCCATTTTTACCTTGATAAAAAAATCGACCTCGGGCGCTTTCGTCAATATGCCAAATTGGTAGCCATTTTGTCATTGTGATTATTGATGGATTTTCTGAAAATTTCACCATTTTCATAGTTCTACAGATCTTAAATCTTTCTCAATTTAATGATATTATTGGGTTGGTTAAAATTTCACAAGATTTAGAATTCCATGGATCTCAAATCTTTCTCAATTTAATGCTATTATCGGGCTGGGTACTGTCACAATAGGTGATATTACATTGCTTGTACCATTCCTCTTCGGTGATACGGTATTTGTCCATTCGTTCGAAGTTTCTAGACCTGCTTATGAAAATTAGTATTTAGGTACATAAGGCTTACATAGGAAAAGAGTATCCGTTGGGACACTAAAACCTTTACGTTCCCCCTACAGACGGAGATCACAGCCATAGGTCGCATCGTGTGTGACACAAGCGATGGTAAACTCAACGCTGCATCGGTTCTCCTCGAAGGCGATGAGGTGACAAGCGGTGGACGCTCAATCTCGCTCAAACTCCCCGAAACAGGCGTGGCAGTATTTCCTGGTCAAATTGTAGCAGCTCGGGGCTCTAATCCGAGTCGAAATCAGTTCATTGCTACCAAGATCTATTCGGATGCTTCCCTGCCCTTGTCTGAGACGAGACCAGCCCTGGATCAGAATACAGGTAAAGAGAGAACATTATCGCCCATTAAGGCCCGTTCCTACTTGTCGTGAGTTTCATCCGATTTTGTTTCTGAATGTTCTGTAGGCAATGTAATTTAAATGAGAGTGTTCCTACTTACGCACGACACGATTTTTTTCCGAACGACATGTGGGAACGGGCCTTCAGAGATGTATAAACTGCGAGTGAGTTACGAAAAAGGACTACCTTTAGCGGACTACTTAGTCAATGTATTTGAAAAATCCTACAATTCTGCTTTCATCACGACCGTCGCAGATTTTCACAGGGCGGGGAGCTCTGGTTTTCATGAATAGGCTGTCCATGTTTACGTACAGAACCTGGGAAAAAGAAAATTAAATATCTTGGACTTTGTTTATGAACTGGACCGTCGCAGATTTTCACAGGGCGGGGAGCTCTGGTTTTCATGAATAGGCTGTCCATGTTTACGTACAGAACCTGGGAAAAAGAAAAATAAATATCTTGGACTTTGTTTATGAGCTTACTATAGATCACGCCACCAAGGCTTGAGGTTATAAAATGAGAAAAAATCCATTTTCCAGTTCTAGCCTGGCCTGCTTTCCGTTCTTAACCACTTCAATGCCAAGCTCTTAATAGTAGCCTTGCCGTGAGCTATGAAATCTAGCCCAGTTCATGAACAAATCCCCAAATGAAAGCAATCTAACTTTGACTTATGCACTAGAAAATGGAATTTGGTTTTTTAATTAGATCTAAAGTTATAAACTGATTTGCGACCTAACCACTTATAAATTTGATTTATTCTCAAGAATACCTATTGACTAATTTCTCATTTATTGATAAGGGGTTTCTTTTTAACCTCTGTCGTATATTATTATGTTAAGAGTAGGTACATCTGATTGTTTGATTTCAAATATTCAGACTGTTTACTCCAAGAGTACCACCTAAACTAATTTTAAACTCAGAATGCAAATCCCGACCGTTAGACAATAAGAAAAGACCCTGCTTGAGTTTACGAGGTCGGTGTTTTTGTCTTTCAGATCTATTTTGACGTTCGGTTCTTTTTCCCGTATTTATACCTTTCTCACGCAATTTTCCCACTTTTTCTCATTATCACAATATTAATAAATTCTTTCTTCATTCCATAGAGTGAAGACTCAGGTAATCATAGTGGCGTCGCACCGCGAGGCTACCTCCCCCACTCGCTATCCCACCCCGCCCCCATTCTGCACTACGGGTCTGAAACGATCCAAGCTTCACTTCATGGCAGATCCGTCTACCCTGGACATCAGTGACTTTAGCAAGTTCCATTTCGTATGGTACGCAATGGACATCTTCATTCAAATACTAGAAAGAAAGAGGTTAAAAGATCATGAATTTAAGAAGGGTTTTTCTCCCCTTGTAAGGCACTTTCACTCTAACTGGTAGGTCGTTTGGGCCGACTCTTTAGGTGGACTAGCTAGATCATGTTGTAAAAAGTACGTTTACAGTACGAAAAAGTTGAGACATTCCTCCCTTTATGATAGAGAAGTATGTAATTCAGTGGGACCTTTGTTTAGATCTATTGGTACCAGAGATGATACAAGCAGAATGTTCATCACAATGTATGTAGACTTGTGTAGATAGAAGCTGTTTTATTAATTGCTGAATTTCGCTGGATGCAAAACTTTTCATTATTATTAAATATGTTTATATTAGACATCCTAGGTTATAAAGTTATGGAATAGGTAACTACAAAACTTATTACCTTTATATGATACAATGGATACACGTTCCGCTTTTGATCTTATCCGACTCCGATCCAGTTTCCTTGAAAAAGTCCACGGAGATGGACGAAACTCGAGTCGGATAAGATCAAAACCGGAACGTGTATCCATTGTATCTTATAAAGGTAATAAGTTTTGTAGTTAACTATTTCATAACTTTAAAACTTTTCATCTCCCTTTGGATGGCCTGGGACAATCTTTGCTAGAGAAACTGATACGATCGAGAATAACCAGAAAACTTACAATGTCATTTTCAGCATCCAACGTTCTCACAGGGATAGGTTGATAGTATCTCCCTACGTTGTCGTTCCAAATGTTAATGCCCTTGGGTGGGTACAGCCCGGCCGTCATAACATGAGCACTGTCAATACATCGGTCCAAATCCGCACTGGTCAGTCGAACATCGTTATGGTAGTACTCGTCCTTGAGGAACCCGTTGTATCGTTTTCTCATGAACAAACCGAGCCAGTAGCTTCGCATTTTACCTTTCTGAAATGCATACGAATGCAGTAAAAGATTTAGCAGACCTTTTGCATCCCGATTTGACCAAAGTTATCTCACAGAGTGGCAAATTTATTTTTATCCTTTCGACAAAAGCAACATGATGAAAATTTCATCTCGTATTCTGTACGATGTAGTTTTATTAATTTAAACATGATTTTAGAATTCTCAACGTCACGTCATCAATAAAATTATTATAATTCTATCGTGTTGTATTTCAAAATATATCTATTCCTTCAATTCGGGGATGATTGGCAATCTCTCTGTCAATTTGTCTGTGTCGTTCAAGAGGGGGAGAGAAAACTTACCTCTATTCTAAGCGTAGTGTAAATCCGTGCCACATCCATCAAATTGGAGACTGACATTCCCGTGTACATCTCAAGATATTCATACACATATTTGTACTTCAGGTTGAAATTCTTCATACCCTGAAGAAGCACTTTAGCAAGTTCCATTTCGTATGGTACGCAATGGACATCTTCATTCAAATACTAGAAAGAAAGAGGTTAAAAGATCATGAATTTAAAAAGGTTTTTTCTCCCCTTGTAGGGCAATTTCACTCTAACTGGTAGGTCGTTTGGGCCGACTCTTTAGGTGGACTAGCTAGATCGTGTTGTAAAAAGTACGTCTAAAGTACGAAAAAGTTGAGATATTCCTCCCTTTATGATAGAGAAGTATGTAATTCAGTTGGACCTTTGTTTAGATCTATTGTGACCAGAGATGATACAAGCAGAATGTTTATCACTTATCACAATGTATGTAGTGTAGAGTTGTGTAGATAGAAGCTGTTTTATTAATTGTTGAATTTCGCTGGATGCAAAACTTTTCATCTCCCTTTGGATGGCCTGGGACAATCTTTGCAAGAGAAACTGATACGAGCGAGAATAATCAGAAAACTTACAATGTCATTTTCAGCATCCAACGTTCTCACAGGGATAGGTTGATAGTATCTGCCTACGTTGTCGTTCCAAATGTTAATGCCCTTGGGTGGGTACAGCCCGGCCGTCATAACATGAGCACTGTCAATACATCGGTCCAAATCAGCACTGGTCAGTCGAACATCGTTATGGTAGTACTCGTCCTTGAGGAACCCGTTGTATCGTTTTCTCATGAACAAACCGAGCCAGTAGCTTCGCATTTTACCTTTCTGAAACGCATACAAACGCAGTAAAATTAGTATCCTGCCATCCTTCAATAAAAGTGGGATAACCAGCTGTAAAAGACTTTCATAGTGACTTGTTTCGATTTTAGTTCTAGCCTAGTAGCTTATCTTCCACCTTGCCATGTTAGCATAGTGCTTAACGTGCTCCCCTAGAAAGTTTGGAGGGCACGGCTTTGAATCCCAACCGAGGAATGTTGTATGTATTGTATTTTTTTTTAAATTTATTATTATTAATATATATTTTTACCACATCCTACATACCTCATTAAGAATCTCTAAAAGAGTTAGGTAGTTTACCTCGCCTTGTAATTTCCTTCCAATTAAAAGTCGTTTGTTGTTGTCTTCATAATACAGTGCTAATGCTTAGGAACTTACTAGTATTGCAATGGGTTCATGTTATACGTACATTTCTCAGTTGGTCGCATCCATAAGGCAGCCAGAATGGATCTTCTTGTGAATAAGGGTCATAAGGATAGGTTTCATCATCGTCATATCCCTTGTATCTATCCCCATGTCTTAACACCTGAAAAGTACAAGTTTTATTCATAGCCTTCAAACAATATGTATTTATTCGATGAATGGTATTGATGACATATAGCCCATATTATTCGATGAATGGTCATTGATGACATATAGCCCATATTATGGTTGTGTGAATGACATAATAGAGGAAATCGACTGTTGTACCTTTGGTCAGAAATGTCAAACAAACAAACAAACAAACCCACAGTTAACGTGTTAGAAACGTATTATGTAGATGAGAAAGCATTCTTAGAAATATTCCACAGGTACTTAAAGACTTAAAGTTAAAGGATTGAACTAACAAACAAACCCACAGTTAACGTGTTAGAAACGTATTATGTAGATGAGAAAGCATTCTTAGAAATATTCCACAGGTACTTAAAGACTAAAGGATTGAACATAACTAGGTATGTAGATAGAATGATACTTACTATTTCAGCGAAGACCAAAGTTGTATTCACATTGGTACCGTCATCTTCTTGCTGTGTTTGGTTAGAGGCGGTTTTGTCAATTGCATTGACTGACAGAATTTTAGGAGCGGGTGGTTCTTGGGTGCTGGGCTGAAGTTTATCAAATTTCAGTGCGTTCTTGATAAGTTGTTCTTCAGTCAAGGTTTCATCTGCCTTATTCAGTTTAAGTTCTTTTTGAGTGGCTAATTTTTTCGCATGGCTCTCAGGTGCTTTGTCGATAGGTTTCTTATCATCCGTCACTTCTTTTGAATGCGATTTCACCCCAATTTCCTTGGCCGTTTGCGAGGCTGAATCCTTTACCTCTTTTCTTGGTTTGGAGTCCGATTTTTCCTTGGTCTTGAATTCATGAGGTGTTTTCATTTTTTCTCCTGAAGCTTCATTAATGGAGCCTGTCAACTCCTTGTCTCTATTGATAGTTTTTCCCTTTTCCACGTGTTTATCCTGCTTTTCAGGAGTCGGTTTTTTTATTTTATTTTCCCCTGAAACGTCCTTAGTTTTTTCCTTTACGATATGTTTTTCCTTCTCTTCGGATGATGGTTTTTTAATTTTATCTCCTGAAACTTCTTCGCTATGGCTAGTTTCTGCTAACTTTGTATGTTTGTCCTCACTGATTGTTTTTTCCTTTTCCGGAGATGTTTTTTTGATTTTATTTTCACTTAATTTACTCGCTGACTGTTTTTCTCCACTGATGGGATTTTCATTTTGAATATGTTTTTTATTATCTTCGGAAGATGGTTTTTTATCTTCTCTTAAAACAATGGAGACATGAAACTACCTCATGAATACCCATTAGCACGAAACAGTGTTTACCCAAATGGTGATCAGCTCCAGATCAATAATGTCGCAAAGATCAGTTAAAGTGTCGCAAAGATCAATTAAAGTGTTCGAAAATGTGTTAAAAACACCATTATTTTTTTCACCAAGTCAATGTTTGTGTTGTGAAATTAATATGTGTTGACGTCTGGTCCGTAGATACCTGTACTATAGGTAAGTATGGTAAGTATCCATGATATGTACGTAAAATCTTTCAAAGTGAAGTAGGTATACCTACCGAAGACGTTTTTGAAGCGTGTCCCTTCTAATACTTAATAGGTATTGAGAATTATCCAATCATTTAGGATGGTTAATTGGATATTAATATCTTCTTTGGTATTCGAACCTGCTGCCTCTTGTTTGTCAGCGAGAGCAGTTTGACCCAAGTGTTTCTATCTAAGCAAACAGTAGGCAATTAGGTGTGTGAATTGCACGTTTTAATTGCAATAATTTAATCCACTCCAAGCATTAATTACACCATTATTTTTTTTTTATTACCATATTTACAGGTACCTACCTACTTAAAACGGTAGGTATTAATAATAGAGACGTATGCTGTTTTGTCGTTTTTGATGGGTGCCTATATCTACATCAAATTTGTTTTCGGCCAGCCTAGTTATCTTGGAGGAAAGCACGTCTGCCTTGTACGCGCTAGGTTGCAGGTTCGATTTCCGCCCTGGGCGGACTTTATCCTGAACGGATAAAGTTCGTTCTTGGAACGGCTGGCTTTCTCCTATCCTGTCTTCCTTCTCTCTTCGATTTCGGGACGATAGGACCTTAGCAGTTACAGTTTCCCTCTGTCAAACCTCTTGAAAATAATAATAATAATAGAGACGTATGCTGTTTTAGTGTTTTGTCGTTTTTGATGGGTGCCTATATCTACATCAAATTTGTTTTCGGCCAGCCTAGTTATCTAGGAGGAAAGCGCTTCTGCCTTGTACGCGCTAGGTTGCGGGTTCGATTCGATTCCCAGACTTTATCCTGAACGGATAAAGTTCGTTCTTGGAACGGCTGGCTTTCTCCTATCCTGTCTTTCTTCTCTCTTCGCTCTCGGGACGATAAGATCTCGGCTGTTACAGTTCCCTCTTTCCAACCTCTTCACACACAACAAAAAAGATCTGCTTCAAATTGACCATCGTCAAGAGTCAAGACTATTCTATCTAGGTATGCTGTTAATTATGTATTTGCTATTCGGCGAATTTGTAGTCCTGTTAATTTCTTTACTTGCCAAACCTGAGCAATGTTCCCAGTATTCCACACAGACAGGCTCACGTCATTACTTCACTAACTTTACTCTTTTCACTCCGCGCGCAGAAAAAAATGACCACCAACTCTGAAGGTACTGTGCCTGCCTTGTAAGTGCCAGGCCGCGGGTTCGATTCCTGCTCGGGGCGGACTTTATCCTCTTCGAACTCATCTTCTTTATTTGGATTATTGGAAGGGAATACAAAATTAACCTCTTGATTTTCTTGGTCTTCCTTATTGATTTGCGACGCTTTTTCTTCAATCTTACTCTTGTCTTCGACCTGTTGGTCGCTCCCTCCAGACATGGTTTTCAAAGTTGTTTCATTGTTATCATCAACATGTACTTCATTTTGTGTCGTCTCACCATCTTGGGCTGGGTTACTAGTGGTCTCTGCCTCAGGTTTTACTTCAGCCTCAGTTGGTTTATTTTCTGGCTCGGCCTCACTTTCAGGCTTTGGACTAGTGTCCGCTTCGTTGTTATTAACAAATTTGATTTCCTGTTCCGCCTCATTAGTTGTGTCTGAAGAAACTGTTGTGGCAATGTCATCCAGAACTGTTGTCAAAGTGTCATCCACAACTGTTGTGGAAGTGTCATCCTCAGCTCTGACAAGAACAGTCAGAAGAAAACAGCAAGGGAATATCAGCAAAATACCTGAAAAAATAAGAACACCATTGCTGATTGCTGGTAGTTTGCTCTAGATTTTAGAATTTCAACAAAAAACACTTGGAACATTTTTCAATGATATTGTATTGTACCATATAATAATTATTAATTAACTTTGAGGAAGATACTTACGAACGCCGTATATAGCGTAAACCTATAGGTATCTTCTTTTTACTTTCTATTACTACAGTTATAGCAAAGCTATACTAGTAATGAGAAAGTTGCAATCAGTTAGGGGTCGCAAATCCCGCACGTTTCCAATCCCGCGGGATCCCGCGCGGGATTTGACCAATCCCGCGGGATCCAGCGCGGGATCCCGCACTTATGCAATTGAAGGGGCAACATAGGTATTTATCACCTAAACCCTCCTATATCCTCCTTTTCTCTTCCATTTCGGGACGATAACTCAGTAGTCACAGTTCCTTTCTATCAGCCCCTTTAGAAGAAGAAGAGCCCGTATAACTTAGGAATAGGACTCTGCTTATGGTAGTTATGGTCATATTCCGAGATAATTTTGAGGGTAAATAATAACCCGAGGTCCTCCATTTACCAGGCGACGGCCACCCTGAAAAAATAGTTGGTTTTGAGGCGCAGGAAAAAAAAGCTTCTCCTGGCATGTCAGCGATATCGGGATCTCTATTTACAAAATTTTAATCGCTATTATAAAAGAACGAGACCGAGTTATGCAAAAAGATAGGGGGCACCCGGGTTTGAACCGGGGACCTCTCGATCTGCAGTCGAATGCTCTACCACTGAGCTATACCCCCAGCTGATAGATGAAGTAAATTCAGTTATATTTAAACTTAAATACAAAAATTATAAAAACAATAACGATGTACACTTTTGTGAGACATCGAAATATCCCGCACCGCTGTAGCTGTGCAGCAGACGGGAAAAAAATATCCCGCTCGAGATTTTTTCCCATTCGTTCACACTTTTGAGCCATTCTTGTTATTTGCTAAATGTAAACAACGGACAGCGGACCCGACAAAAAATGAAAGAAAAGTTGAAATTTGATTTTTGATAAAGAAAATTTTGAATTCGATTTCAATTTTCATTCAATGAGATTATCACTGTAGAAAGTTATTTCAGATAATACCTACATCAGGAATCAATAGATTAATCGAGTGAAATGAACTTCCAGCAAGGTGGCGGAGGTCAATTTCGTAAGTACAATAATATTTTTTTGGGGCTCTTCCTGCCAACATGATAACCTCTGAATTTTAAAATGTTTCAGACCTACTAACAGTGACAAGCATTATGGTAAAATTGGTAAATGACCAGTTATCAGTCTGCATAGCTCTTAAAAGATATCAAAATATCATCCTATACAAAATTTTCAAGAACTCTTGATTAACAAATTTATATTTCATTTACAGCTCAACAGGGGCCACGGAAACTGTTGAAACAAAGAGTGTTTCATAAGGACGGGCCTGCAATGACGAGTACTCCATATCAGACCTATAATCCACCACCACCACCAGGGTTTAGTGTAACTCCACAATTGAATGATGATTGGGCACAAGATGCTACTCCCCAGTTTCAGAGTAAGTTGATTTCTAGCCCCCGAGTCTTCTTGTTCTCTGATTACCTAATACCTGATACTTACTGATGTTCTTGTTTAATTTGGGAAATTTTAAATGGAAAGAAGGGTTCTAAAGAATCTAATGAGAGAACAGATACCAGCTAACTTGTGTTTCTCATTTAGTTGAGTCATCTTTTAAAAATATGGCATAAGTAATTGACATTTGTTTCTAGGCTGATTATTTGGGAGCATAATGTTAAGTAGGTTTCTTAAAAGTCTGATTATTGTATTATTTTTTACTCACCCATTCTACAATATAAAACCAATAGAATGTAAGGTTTCATTATTAATGTAGTGTAACTCCACAATTGAATGATGATTGGGCACAAGATGCTACTCCCCAGTTTCAGAGTAAGATGATTTCTAGCCCCCGAGTCTTCTTGTTCTCTGATTACCTAATACCTTACTGCTGTTCTTGTTTAATTTGGGAAATTTTAAATGGAAAGAAGGGTTCTAAAGAATCTAATGAGAGAACAGATACCAGCTAACTTGTGTTTCTCATTAGTTGAGTCATCTTTTAAAAATATGACATAAGTAATTGACATTTGTTTCTAGGCTGATTATTTGGCAGCATAATGTTAAGTAGGTTTCTTAAAAGTCTGATTATTGTATTATTTTTTACTCACCCATTCTACAATATACAACCAATAGAATGTAAGGTTTCATTATTAATGTTTATGTTACAGGTGCTAACATGTACAACACATACAATGCTCCAAATCAGTTCCAACCTCAATTACAACCCCAACAACAGTTTGCACAAACACCATTCATGATGCCTCAGCAAGCAACGAACTTTCCTGGCATACCTGCTGGTTACACAGATATCATTAGTAACCCACTTGTGTCCAACGTAATGAAGGAATATGGAAAGAATATTATAGAATCTGCTGGAGGTCAAATGTTAGGACAAGTTGGTGGACTCAAATATTACTTTGCTGTGGACACAAGATATGTGATGAAAAAGCTGAAACTCATCCTGTTTCCTTTCTTACACAAGGTAAGAAAAAATAATTACTCTGTGATGAAAAAGCTGAAACTCATCCTGTTTCCTTTCTTACACAAGGTAAGAAAAAATAATTACTCCTTACTTTTAGAATGTTAGAGACATTGGTTTTTATTAAAGCAATGATGTCATGATAATTTTCTTGTGATTGTGTAATAGTAAGAAAATTTGCAACATCCATTTACAGTTTTATACCACCTTACTCCATAGGTATAACAAAAGAATACAAGAATTATTTCTGGAATTCTGGAAAAAAGTGTGGAGTGGTGGTTTATTTTTTACTTAGGTACAATATTCCAACAGTTACTGGAAACATTTTTATTTCATTTTATTTTTTTTCCCTCCACAGGAGTGGTCAGTCCAATATGAACAAGATCAACCTGTTCAACCAAGATATGAAATATTAAAGCAATGATGTCATGATAATTTTCTTGTGATTGTGTAATAGTAAGAAAATTTGCAACATCCATTTACAGTTTTATACCACCTTACTCCATAGGTATAACAAAAGAATACAAGAATTATTTCTGGAATTCTGGAAAAAGTGTAGAGTGGTGGTTTATTTTTTACTTAGGTACAATATTCCAACAGTTACTGGAAACATTTTTATTTCATTTTATTTTTTTCCCTAATATCGATATCCTTGTCGGCCTTTTTTGTTGGTTCAGTTTTCTTATCCTCATCCAGAAGTTCCGTCTCTGGTTGTATTTTGAATGTTTCTTTCTCCTCCTTGTTGTCAAACACAAAATTTGGTTGTTCATTTTCTTTATTGTGGTCCAAATGTTCGCTCCAATCTGCTGCAAGCTTTTTCTCCAAAGCCGCATCTAAATCTTTTGAAGTTGTCATTAGTCTTGCCATGCGTTCGAACTCACTAATATCGATATCCTTGTCGGCCTTTTTTGTTGGTTCAGTTTTCTTATCCTCATCCAGAAGTTCCGTCTCTGGTTGTATTTTGAATGTTTCTTTCTCCTCCTTGTTGTCAAACACAAAATTTGGTTGTTCATTTTCTTTATTGTGGTCCAAATGTTCGCTCCAATCTGCTGCAAGCTTTTTCTCCAAAGCCGCATCTAAATCTTTTGAAGTTGTCATTAGTCTTGCCATGCGTTCGAACTCATCTTCTTTATTTGGATTATTGGAAGGGAATACAAAATTAACCTCTTGATTTTCTTGGTCTTCCTTATTGATTTGCGACACTTTTTCTTCAATCTTACTCTTGTCTTCGACCTGTTGGTCGCTCCCTCCAGACATGGTTTTCAAAGTGATTTCATTGTTATTATCAACATGTACTTCATTTTGTGTCGTTTCACCATCTTGGGCTGGGTGAAAGTAACCCGTTGAAATATTTGCAATCGAAAAACGAGTACAAATTTTTTGTCGATGGTGGGATTCGAACCCGGGACCTTCTGCATGGACACCTTTTTGATGTTTGAATTGTTTGAAAGGATTCCTAACGCGGAGGTTCTGGGTTCGGATACCGACCGGAACGGAAATTTTCTAACCAAGTTTTTTAACTTCAAAAAAAAAAAAAGCCTCAGTCTATGTATAACACCATCTCTTAACCTGGAGGTGCTGGGTTCGAATAAATACCGGCCGGAACGGAAATTTTCTGACCAAACTATTACAGTTCCGAGGAAGGTAAAAAAAAAATACCTCAGTCTACAACCCCATCTGCTTCCGACCTCCCTCCTTAGGTGTTGGGTCGGTTATTGATCTCACTCAGGGGCGTAACAGGGATATTGGCCCCGCCTCCAGGATTGGCTGCCTGGTTTTGGTTTCGCTTGGCTCCGCCCCTTCGACTCCGCCCCTTTTTGCCCCCGCCTGTCCCGCCCTGTCGAGATCCCGTGGAGTTTTCACTTCGGGCTTTTCCGTCACCGGGCTGAGTGCCCAAGTCTTGTTCGGTTGTGCTCGGTGAGATCTGGAGACAAAGGAAAAAAAAATATTTAATTTTTTTTTACTCTCTCATCTGTTTAGGATAAAGTTTGCCCCAGGCAGGAATCGAACCAGCAACCTAGCTCTTACAAGGCAGGTGCGCTACCCTCCAATCAATCTAAGTAGGTTGGCCTTAAATATGCTTAAGAGTCTTCAGACGGTTAAAATTCACTCAAAATTTGGACACAAATGTAGCGTGTTTGGTGATATAAAAATAAATAATAATAAAAATTCACATCCATGCCTGTCTCGGTGCTCGGTGGCGTAGTGGTCAAGGCGCTCGCCTGGTAAACAGGAGGGCGTGGGTTCAATCCCAGTCGAGGTATGGAATTTTATCCTCAATATAATTTGAGAATTTGACCATAATAGTAGTAGCCTACTGCTGGAGTAAAGGGACTTTCAGTCCTATGCGAGCAGTATAAATAAGCACTCGCACTTCGTGCTCGGGAGGGGGGCTTCGCCCCCCTCCACCCCCCGGGGGCTTCGCGTGTTCGCTACGCGGGGTTGCGTATACGGTCGCGCTGCGCGCTCCCGGGGGCTTCGCGGTGTTGTGCATGGGGTCGCGCTTCGCGCTCCCTTGTTTACGGTCGCGCTGCGCGCTCCCGGGGACTTCGCGGGGTTGTGCATGGGGTCGCGCTTCGCGCTCCCTAGTTTACGGTCGCGCTGCGCGCTCCCGGGGCTTTGCGGGGTTGTGCATGGGGTCGCGCTTCGCGCTCCCTTATTTACGGTCGCGCTGCGCGCTCCCGGGGCTTTGCGGGGTTGTGCATGGGGTCGCGCTTCGCGCTCCGGGGCTTCGCGAGGTGTTAATGCACAGGTCGCGCTTCGCGCTCCCTTGGCTTCGCCCCTGAGACCTTATATCGTCCCTGAGTTTTATCTCGAGAAATGAAAACTAAAAGCGAGAGAAAATATTAAACGCAGGAAAAGTTTTGCTGGCCTCAAACCTTGTTCCCCTGTGTATTTCTTATGGGGGAACTAAAAAACGTCAATATATCGGGAACGGTTTGGAATTTTGGGAGTTTCCGATTTTTCCCAGTATGTACAAAAAATAAGGAATCCAATGGTGAAAACCGCATCTTCCTGTGGAAATTTATCCTAAATATAATTTGAGAATTTGACCATAATAGTAGTAGCCTACTGCTGGAGTAAAGGGACTTTCAGTCCTATGCGAGCAGTATAAATAAGCACTATTATTATTATTAGCTCATCTAGAAGTGGGTTAGAATTTGTATACGTGAGTCAGTCAGTCAGTCAGTCAGTTACACAAGGGGCTGTATATATTTAGGACTATTATTATTATTTTTTCCTCTTACCTGTGAAGTTTGCGACAGCATCTTATTCGCCTTGGTGCGGGAAAGGTGACTATAGTTCCCCTGGTGTCCGCTAGGTGGCAGCACTTTGGTCACGTTGCCCACCGCCTTCGTTCTACCCTCGCGAAATACCATCCGCTGTCCGGCGCGCAAGTATTCCGGATGCTTGATGAAGCGGAAGTGAACCGCAGCCTTGTCCCCGGTGCGGAGACACTCGGCGGACATGGACAGGATGGACGCGGTCTGACGGATGCTGCCGCAGTGAACTGTGCGGCAAAATAGAACAAAATAGTGATTTTTTAAGAG